>NW_026697582.1:0-45071 GCF_030435755.1 Ochotona princeps
GGCAACTTCAGCGCCACAGCCGTTTTCAGATAGCCCTCAATGCAAAGGCTCTAGACGCATATATTGGTGTGAGAGCTAATTCAATCAAGGAAACACTGCATGTTGGTGAAGGGCATATTGAAGAAGGATCAGCCGAGTGGTTCTTGTGGGAGAACAACTCCATTTGGCTCACTAACTTCACACACCATCAGGCTTCCAAGCAGCTCTCAAGGAAACTCAGTTTTCACACTCTATGCTTAGTGCCCTTTGAGTGCATTATCTAGGAATGAACCTGGTAGAGCATCCCCACACAAACGAATGCTCCACATGCGAGTTTCACATGCCACCAACTCCACATTCACAGGCAACTTCAGCGCCACAGCCGTTTTCAGATAGCCCTCAATGCAAAGGCTCTAGACGCAAATATTGGTGTGAGAGCTAATTCAATCAAGGAAACACTGCATGTTGGTGAAGGGCATATTGAAGAAGGATCAGCCGAGTGGTTCTTGTGGGAGAACAACTCCATTTGGCTCACTAACTTCACACACCATCAGGCTTCCAAGCAGCTCTCAAGGAAACTCAGTTTTCACACTCTATGCTTAGTGCCCTTTGAGTGCATTATCTAGGAATGAACCTGGTAGAGGATCCCACAGAAACGAATGCTCCACATGCGGGTTTCACATGCCACCAACTCCACATTCACAGGCAACTTCAGCGCCACAGCCGTTTTCAGATAGCCCTCAATGCAAAGGCTCTAGACGCAAATATTGGTGTGAGAGCTAATTCAATCAAGGAAACACTGCATGTTGGTGAAGGGCATATTGAAGAAGGATCAGCCGAGTGGTTCTTGTGGGAGAACAACTCCATTTGGCTCACTAACTTCACACACCATCAGGCTTCCAAGCAGCTCTCAAGGAAACTCAGTTTTCACACTCTATGCTTAGTGCCCCTTTGAGTGCATTATCTAGGAATGAACCTGGTAGAGCATCCCACACAAACGAATGCTCCACATGCGGGTTTCACATGCCACAAACTCCACATTCACAGGCAACTTCAGCGCCACAGCCGTTTTCAGATAGCCCTCAATGCAAAGGCTCTAGACGCAAATATTGGTGTGAGAGCTAATTCAATCAAGGAAACACTGCATGTTGGTGAAGGGCATATTGAAGAAGGATCAGCCGAGTGGTTCTTGTGGGAGAACAACTCCATTTGGCTCACTAACTTCACACACCATCAGGCTTCCAAGCAGCTCTCAAGGAAACTCAGTTTTCACACTCTATGCTTAGTGCCCTTTGAGTGCATTATCTAGGAATAAACCTGGTAGAGCATCCCACACAAACGAATGCTCCACATGCGGGTTTCACATGCCACCAACTCCACATTCACAGGCAACTTCAGCGCCACAGCTGTTTTCAGATAGCCCTCAATGCAAAGGCTCTAGACGCAAATATTGGTGTGAGAGCTAATTCAATCAAGGAAACACTGCATGTTGGTGAAGGGCATATTGAAGAAGGATCAGCCGAGTGGTTCTTGTGGGAGAACAACTCCATTTGGCTCACTAACTTCACACACCATCAGGCTTCCAAGCAGCTCTCAAGGAAACTCAGTTTTCACACTCTATGCTTAGTGCCCTTTGAGTGCATTATCTAGGAATGAACCTGGTAGAGCATCCCACACAAACGAATGCTCCACATGCGGGTTTCACATGCCACCAACTCCACATTCACAGGTAACTTCAGCGCCACAGCCGTTTTCAGATAGCCCTCAATGCAAAGGCTCTAGACGCAAATATTGGTGTGAGAGCTAATTCAATCAAGGAAACACTGCATGTTGGTGAAGGGCATATTGAAGAAGGATCAGCCGAGTGGTTCTTGTGGGAGAACAACTCCATTTGGCTCACTAACTTCACACACCATCAGGCTTCCAAGCAGCTCTCAAGGAAACTCAGTTTTCACACTCTATGCTTAGTGCCCTTTGAGTGCATTATCTAGGAATGAACCTGGTAGAGCATCCCACACAAACGAATGCTCCACATGCGGGTTTCACATGCCACCAACTCCACATTCACAGGCAACTTCAGCGCCACAGCCGTTTTCAGATAGCCCTCAATGCAAAGGCTCTAGACGCAAATATTGGTGTGAGAGCTAATTCAATCAAGGAAACACTGCATGTTGGTGAAGGGCATATTGAAGAAGGATCAGCCGAGTGGTTCTTGTGGGAGAACAACTCCATTTGGCTCACTAACTTCACACACCATCAGGCTTCCAAGCAGCTCTCAAGGAAACCCAGTTTTCACACTCTATGCTTAGTGCCCTTTGTATGGCTAGCACTGAAATGAACCTGGTAGAGCATCCCACACAAACGAATGCTCCACATGCGGGTTTCACATGCCACAAACTCCACATTCACAGGCAACTTCAGCGCCACAGCCGTTTTCAGATAGCCCTCAATGCAAAGGCTCTAGACGCAAATATTGGTGTGAGAGCTAATTCAATCAAGGAAACACTGCATGTTGGTGAAGGGCATATTGAAGAAGGATCAGCCGAGTGGTTCTTGTGGGAGAACAACTCCATTTGGCTCACTAACTTCACACACCATCAGGCTTCCAAGCAGCTCTCAAGGAAACTCAGTTTTCACACTCTATGCTTAGTGCCCTTTGAGTGCATTATCTAGGAATGAACCTGGTAGAGCATCCCACACAAACGAATGCTTCACATGCGGGTTTCACATGCCACCAACTCCACATTCACAAGCAACTTCAGCGCCACAGCCGTTGTCAAATAGCCCTCAATGCAAAGGCTCTAGACGCAAATATTGGTGTGAGAGCTAATTCAATCAAGGAAACACTGCATGTTGGTGAAGGGCATATTGAAGAAGGATCAGCCGAGTGGTTCTTGTGGGAGAACAACTCCATTTGGCTCACTAACTTCACACACCATCAGGCTTCCAAGCAGCTCTCAAGGAAACTCAGTTTTCACACTCTATGCTTAGTGCCCTTTGAGTGCATTATCTAGGAATGAACCTGGTAGAGCATCCCACACAAACGAATGCTCCACATGCGGGTTTCACATGCCACCAACTCCACATTCACAGGCAACTTCAGCGCCACAGCCGTTTTCAAATAGCCCTCAATGCAAAGGCTCTAGACGCAAATATTGGTGTGAGAGCTAATTCAATCAAGGAAACACTGCATGTTGGTGAAGGGCAAATTGAAGAAGGATCAGCCGAGTGGTTCTTGTGGGAGAACAACTCCATTTGGCTCACTAACTTCACACACCATCAGGCTTCCAAGCAGCTCTCAAGGAAACTCAGTTTTCACACTCTATGCTTAGTGCCCTTTGAGTGCATTATCTAGGAATGAACCTGGTAGAACATCCCACACAAACGAATGCTCCACATGCGGGTTTCACATGCCACCAACTCCACATTCACAGGCAACTTCAGCGCCACAGCCGTTTTCAGATAGCCCTCAATGCAAAGGCTCTAGACGCAAATATTGGTGTGAGAGCTAATTCAATCAAGGAAACACTGCATGTTGGTGAAGGGCATATTGAAGAAGGATCAGCCGAGTGGTTCTTGTGGGAGAACAACTCCATTTGGCTCACTAACTTCACACACCATCAGGCTTCCAAGCAGCTCTCAAGGAAACTCAGTTTTCACACTCTATGCTTAGTGCCATTTGTATGGCTAGGACTGAAATGAACCTGGTAGAGCATCCCACACAAACGAATGCTCCACATGCGGGTTTCACATGGCACCAACTCCACATTCACAGGCAACTTCAGCGCCACAGCCGTTTTCAGATAGCCCTCAATGCAAAGGCTCTAGACGCAAATATTGGTGTGAGAGCTAATTCAATCAAGGAAACACTGCATGTTGGTGAAGGGCATATTGAAGAAGGATCAGCCGAGTGGTTCTTGTGGGAGAACAACTCCATTTGGCTCACTAACTTCACACACCATCAGGCTTCCAAGCAGCTCTCAAGGAAACTCAGTTTTCACACTCTATGCTTAGTGCCCTTTGAGTGCATTATCTAGGAATGAACCTGGTAGAGCATCCCACACAAACGAATGCTCCACATGCGGGTTTCACATGCCACCAACTCCACATTCACAGGCAACTTCAGCGCCACAGCCGTTTTCAGATAGCCCTCAATGCAAAGGCTCTAGACGCAAATATTGGTGTGAGAGCTAATTCAATCAAGGAAACACTGCATGTTGGTGAAGGGCATATTGAAGAAGGATCAGCCGAGTGGTTCTTGTGGGAGAACAACTCCATTTGGCTCACTAACTTCACACACCATCAGGCTTCCAAGCAGCTCTCAAGGAAACTCAGTTTTCACACTCTATGCCTTAGTGCCCTTTGAGTGCATTATCTAGGAATGAACCTGGTAGAGCATCCCACACAAACGAATGCTCCACATGCGGGTTTCACATGCCACCAACTCCACATTCACAGGCAACTTCAGCGCCACAGCCGTTTTCAAATAGCCCTCAATGCAAAGGCTCTAGACGCAAATATTGGTGTGAGAGCTAATTCAATCAAGGAAACACTGCATGTTGTTGAAGGGCATATTGAAGAAGGATCAGCCAAGTGGTTCTTGTGGGAGAACAACTCCATTTGGCTCACTAACTTCACACACCATCAGGCTTCCAAGCAGCTCTCAAGGAAACTCAGTTTTCACACTCTATGCTTAGTGCCCTTTGTATGGCTAGCACTGAAATGAACCTGGTAGAGCATCCCACACAAACGAATGCTCCACATGCGGGTTTCACATGCCACAAACTCCACATTCACAGGCAACTTCAGCGCCACAGCCGTTTTCAGATAGCCCTCAATGCAAAGGCTCTAGACGCAAATATTTGTGTGAGAGCTAATTCAATCAAGGAAACACTGCATGTTGGTGAAGGGCATATTGAAGAAGGATCAGCCGAGTGGTTCTTGTGGGAGAACAACTCCATTTGGCTCACTAACTTCACACACCATCAGGCTTCCAAGCAGCTCTCAAGGAAACTCAGTTTTCACACTCTATGCTTAGTGCCCTTTGAGTGCATTATCTAGGAATGAACCTGGTAGAGCATCCCACACAAACGAATGCTCCACATGCGGGTTTCACATGCCACCAACTCCACATTCACAGGCAACTTCAGCGCCACAGCCGTTTTCAAATAGCCCTCAATGCAAAGGCTCTAGACGCAAATATTGGTGTGAGAGCTAATTCAATCAAGGAAACACTGCATGTTGGTGAAGGGCATATTGAAGAAGGATCAGCCGAGTGGTTCTTGTGGGAGAACAACTCCATTTGGCTCACTAACTTCACACACCATCAGGCTTCCAAGCAGCTCTCAAGGAAACTCAGTTTTCACACTCTATGCTTAGTGCCCTTTGAGTGCATTATCTAGGAATGAACCTGGTAGAACATCCCACACAAACGAATGCTCCACATGCGGGTTTCACATGCCACCAACTCCACATTCACAGGCAACTTCAGCGCCACAGCCGTTTTCAGATAGCCCTCAATGCAAAGGCTCTAGACGCAAATATTGGTGTGAGAGCTAATTCAATCAAGGAAACACTGCATGTTGGTGAAGGGCATATTGAAGAAGGATCAGCCGAGTGGTTCTTGTGGGAGAACAACTCCATTTGGCTCACTAACTTCACACACCATCAGGCTTCCAAGCAGCTCTCAAGGAAACTCAGTTTTCACACTCTATGCTTAGTGCCATTTGTATGGCTAGGACTGAAATGAACCTGGTAGAGCATCCCACACAAACGAATGCTCCACATGCGGGGTTTCACATGGCACCAACTCCACATTCACAGGCAACTTCAGCGCCACAGCCGTTTTTCAGATAGCCCTCAATGCAAAGGCTCTAGACGCAAATATTGGTGTGAGAGCTAATTCAATCAAGGAAACACTGCATGTTGGTGAAGGGCATATTGAAGAAGGATCAGCCGAGTGGTTCTTGTGGGAGAACAACTCCATTTGGCTCACTAACTTCACACACCATCCAGGCTTCCAAGCAGCTCTCAAGGAAACTCAGTTTTCACACTCTATGCTTAGTGCCCTTTGAGTGCATTATCTAGGAATGAACCTGGTAGAGCATCCCACACAAACGAATGCTCCACATGCGGGTTTCACATGCCACCAACTCCACATTCACAGGCAACTTCAGCGCCACAGCCGTTTTCAGATAGCCCTCAATGCAAAGGCTCTAGACGCAAATATTGGTGTGAGAGCTAATTCAATCAAGGAAACACTGCATGTTGGTGAAGGGCATATTGAAGAAGGATCAGCCGAGTGGTTCTTGTGGGAGAACAACTCCATTTGGCTCACTAACTTCACACACCATCAGGCTTCCAAGCAGCTCTCAAGGAAACTCAGTTTTCACACTCTATGCTTAGTGCCCTTTGAGTGCATTATCTAGGAATGAACCTGGTAGAACATCCCACACAAACGAATGCTCCACATGCGGGTTTCACATGCCACCAACTCCACATTCACAGGCAACTTCAGCGCCACAGCCGTTTTCAGATAGCCCTCAATGCAAAGGCTCTAGACGCAAATATTGGTGTGAGAGCTAATTCAATCAAGGAAACACTGCATGTTGGTGAAGGGCATATTGAAGAAGGATCAGCCGAGTGGTTCTTGTGGGAGAACAACTCCATTTGGCTCACTAACTTCACACACCATCAGGCTTCCAAGCAGCTCTCAAGGAAACTCAGTTTTCACACTCTATGCTTAGTGCCATTTGTATGGCTAGGACTGAAATGAACCTGGTAGAGCATCCCACACAAACGAATGCTCCACATGCGGGTTTCACATGGCACCAACTCCACATTCACAGGCAACTTCAGCGCCACAGCCATTTTCAGATAGCCCTCAATGCAAAGGCTCTAGACGCAAATATTGGTGTGAGAGCTAATTCAATCAAGGAAACACTGCATGTTGGTGAAGGGCATATTGAAGAAGGATCAGCCGAGTGGTTCTTGTGGGAGAACAACTCCATTTGGCTCACTAACTTCACACACCATCAGGCTTCCAAGCAGCTCTCAAGGAAACTCAGTTTTCACACTCTATGTTTAGTGCCCTTTGAGTGCATTATCTAGGAATGAACCTGGTAGAGCATCCCACACAAACGAATGCTCCACATGCGGGTTTCACATGCCACCAACTCCACATTCACAGGCAACTTCAGCGCCACAGCCATTTTCAGATAGCCCTCAATGCAAAGGCTCTAGACGCAAATATTGGTGTGAGAGCTAATTCAATCAAGGAAACACTGCATGTTGGTGAAGGGCATATTGAAGAAGGATCAGCCGAGTGGTTCTTGTGGGAGAACAACTCCATTTGGCTCACTAACTTCACACACCATCAGGCTTCCAAGCAGCTCTCAAGGAAACTCAGATTTCACACTCTATGTTTAGTGCCCTTTGAGTGCATTATCTAGGAATGAACCTGGTAGAGCATCCCACACAAACGAATGCTCCACATGCGGGTTTCACATGCCACCAACTCCACATTCACAGGCAACTTCAGCGCCACAGCCGTTTTCAAATAGCCCTCAATGCAAAGGCTCTAGACGCAAATATTGGTGTGAGAGCTAATTCAATCAAGGAAACACTGCATGTTGGTGAAGGGCATATTGAAGAAGGATCAGCCGAGTGGTTCTTGTGGGAGAACAACTCCATTTGGCTCACTAACTTCACACACCATCAGGCTTCCAAGCAGCTCTCAAGGAAACTCAGTTTTCACACTCTATGCTTAGTGCCCTTTGAGTGCATTATCTAGGAATGAACCTGGTAGAACATCCCACACAAACGAATGCTCCACATGCGGGTTTCACATGCCACCAACTCCACATTCACAGGCAACTTCAGCGCCACAGCCGTTTTCAGATAGCCCTCAATGCAAAGGCTCTAGACGCAAATATTGGTGTGAGAGCTAATTCAATCAAGGAAACACTGCATGTTGGTGAAGGGCATATTGAAGAAGGATCAGCCGAGTGGTTCTTGTGGGAGAACAACTCCATTTGGCTCACTAACTTCACACACCATCAGGCTTCCAAGCAGCTCTCAAGGAAACTCAGTTTTCACACTCTATGCTTAGTGCCATTTGTATGGCTAGGACTGAAATGAACCTGGTGGAGCATCCCACACAAACGAATGCTCCACATGCGGGTTTCACATGCCACCAACTCCACATTCACAGGCAACTTCAGCGCCACAGCCGTTTTCAGATAGCCCTCAATGCAAAGGCTCTAGAACGCAAATATTGGTGTGAGAGCTAATTCAATCAAGGAAACACTGCATGTTGGTGAGGGGCATATTGAAGAAGGATCAGCCGAGTGGTTCTTGTGGGAGAACAACTCCATTTGGCTCACTAACTTCACACACCATCAGGCTTCCAAGCAGCTCTCAAGGAAACTCAGTTTTCACACTCTATGCTTAGTGCCCTTTGAGTGCATTATCTAGGAATGAACCTGGTAGAGCATCCCACACAAACGAATGCTCCACATGCGGGTTTCACATGCCACCAACTCCACATTCACAGGCAACTTCAGCGCCACAGCCGTTTTCAGATAGCCCTCAATGCAAAGGCTCTAGACGCAAATATTGGTATGAGAGCTAATTCAATCAAGGAAACACTGCATGTTGGTGAAGGGCATATTGAAGAAGGATCAGCCGAGTGGTTCTTGTGGGAGAACAACTCCATTTGGCTCACTAACTTCACACACAATCAGGCTTCCAAGCAGCTCTCAAGGAAACTCAGTTTTCACACTCTATGCTTAGTGCCCTTTGAGTGCATTATCTAGGAATGAACCTGGTAGAGCATCCCACACAAACGAATGCTTCACATGCGGGTTTCACATGCCACCAACTCCACATTTCACCACAAGCAACTTCTGCGCCACAGCCGTTTTCAGATAGCCCTCAATGCAAAGGCTCTAGACGCAAATATTGGTGTGAGAGCTAATTCAATCAAGGAAACACTGCATGTTGGTGAAGGGCATATTGAAGAAGGATCAGCCGAGTGGTTCTTGTGGGAGAACAACTCCATTTGGCTCACTAACTTCACACACCATCAGGCTTCCAAGCAGCTCTCAAGGAAACTCAGTTTTCACACTCTATGCTTAGTGCCCTTTGAGTGCATTATCTAGGAATGAACCTGGTAGAGCATCCCACACAAACGAATGCTCCACATGCGGGTTTCACATGCCACCAACTCCACATTCACAGGCAACTTCAGCGCCACAGCCGTTTTCAAATAGCCCTCAATGCAAAGGCTCTAGACGCAAATATTGGTGTGAGAGCTAATTCAATCAAGGAAACACTGCATGTTGGTGAAGGGCATATTGAAGAAGGATCAGCCGAGTGGTTCTTGTGGGAGAACAACTCCATTTGGCTCACTAACTTCACACACCATCAGGCTTCCAAGCAGCTCTCAAGGAAACTCAGTTTTCACACTCTATGCTTAGTGCCCTTTGAGTGCATTATCTAGGAATGAACCTGGTAGAACATCCCACACAAACGAATGCTCCACATGCTGGTTTCACATGCCACCAACTCCACATTCACAGGCAACTTCAGCGCCACAGCCGTTTTCAGATAGCCCTCAATGCAAAGGCTCTAGACGCAAATATTGGTGTGAGAGCTAATTCAATCAAGGAAACACTGCATGTTGGTGAAGGGCATATTGAAGAAGGATCAGCCGAGTGGTTCTTGTGGGAGAACAACTCCATTTGGCTCACTAACTTCACACACCATCAGGCTTCCAAGCAGCTCTCAAGGAAACTCAGTTTTCACACTCTATGCTTAGTGCCCTTTGTATGGCTAGGACTGAAATGAACCTGGTAGAGCATCCCACACAAACGAATGCTCCACATGCGGGTTTCACATGGCACCAACTCCACATTCACAGGCAACTTCAGCGCCACAGCCGTTTTCAGATAGCCCTCAATGCAAAGGCTCTAGACGCAAATATTGGTGTGAGAGCTAATTCAATCAAGGAAACACTGCATGTTGGTGAAGGGCATATTGAAGAAGGATCAGCCGAGTGGTTCTTGTGGGAGAACAACTCCATTTGGCTCACTAACTTCACACACCATCAGGCTTCCAAGCAGCTCTCAAGGAAACTCAGTTTTCACACTCTATGCTTAGTGCCATTTGTATGGCTAGGACTGAAATGAACCTGGTGGAGCATCCCACACAAACGAATGCTCCACATGCGGGTTTCACATGCCACCAACTCCACATTCACAGGCAACTTCAGCGCCACAGCCGTTTTCAGATAGCCCTCAATGCAAAGGGCTCTAGACGCAAATATTGGTGTGAGAGCTAATTCAATCAAGGAAACACTGCATGTTGGTGAGGGGCATATTGAAGAAGGATCAGCCGAGTGGTTCTTGTGGGAGAACAACTCCATTTGGCTCACTAACTTCACACACCATCAGGCTTCCAAGCAGCTCTCAAGGAAACTCAGTTTTTCACACTCTATGCTTAGTGCCCTTTGAGTGCATTATCTAGGAATGAACCTGGTAGAGCATCCCACACAAACGAATGCTCCACATGCGGGTTTCACATGCCACCAACTCCACATTCACAGGCAACTTCAGCGCCACAGCCGTTTTCAAATAGCCCTCAATGCAAAGGCTCTAGACGCAAATATTGGTGTGAGAGCTAATTCAATCAAGGAAACACTGCATGTTGTTGAAGGGCATATTGAAGAAGGATCAGCCGAGTGGTTCTTGTGGGAGAACAACTCCATTTGGCTCACTAACTTCACACACCATCAGGCTTCCAAGCAGCTCTCAAGGAAACTCAGTTTTCACACTCTATGCTTAGTGCCCTTTGTATGGCTAGCACTGAAATGAACCTGGTAGAGCATCCCACACAAACGAATGCTCCACATGCGGGTTTCACATGCCACAAACTCCACATTCACAGGCAACTTCAGCGCCACAGCCGTTTTCAGATAGCCCTCAATGCAAAGGCTCTAGACGCAAATATTGGTGTGAGAGCTAATTCAATCAAGGAAACACTGCATGTTGGTGAAGGGCATATTGAAGAAGGATCAGCCGAGTGGTTCTTGTGGGAGAACAACTCCATTTGGCTCACTAACTTCACACACCATCAGGCTTCCAAGCAGCTCTCAAGGAAACTCAGTTTTCACACTCTATGCTTAGTGCCCTTTGAGTGCATTATCTAGGAATGAACCTGGTAGAGCATCCCACACAAACGAATGCTTCACATGCGGGTTTCACATGCCACCAACTCCACATTCACAAGCAACTTCTGCGCCACAGCCGTTTTCAGATAGCCCTCAATGCAAAGGCTCTAGACGCAAATATTGGTGTGAGAGCTAATTCAATCAAGGAAACACTGCATGTTGGTGAAGGGCATATTGAAGAAGGATCAGCCGAGTGGTTCTTGTGGGAGAACAACTCCATTTGGCTCACTAACTTCACACACCATCAGGCTTCAAAGCAAGCTCTCAAGGAAACTCAGTTTTCACACTCTATGCTTAGTGCCCTTTGTATGGCTAGGACTGAAATGAACCTGGTAGAGCATCCCACACAAACGAATGCTCCACATGCGGGTTTCACATGCCACCAACTCCACATTCACAGGCAACTTCAGCGCCACAGCCGTTTTCAAATAGCCCTCAATGCAAAGGCTCTAGACGCAAATATTGGTGTGAGAGCTAATTCAATCAAGGAAACACTGCATGTTGGTGAAGGGCATATTGAAGAAGGGAATCAGCCGAGTGGTTCTTGTGGGAGAACAACTCCATTTGGCTCACTAACTTCACACACCATCAGGCTTCCAAGCAGCTCTCAAGGAAACTCAGTTTTCACACTCTATGCTTAGTGCCCTTTGAGTGCATTATCTAGGAATGAACCTGGTAGAACATCCCACACAAACGAATGCTCCACATGCTGGTTTCACATGCCACCAACTCCACATTCACAGGCAACTTCAGCGCCACAGCCGTTTTCAGATAGCCCTCAATGCAAAGGCTCTAGACGCAAATATTGGTGTGAGAGCTAATTCAATCAAGGAAACACTGCATGTTGGTGAAGGGCATATTGAAGAAGGATCAGCCGAGTGGTTCTTGTGGGAGAACAACTCCATTTGGCTCACTAACTTCACACACCATCAGGCTTCCAAGCAGCTCTCAAGGAAACTCAGTTTTCACACTCTATGCTTAGTGCCCTTTGTATGGCTAGGGACTGAAATGAACCTGGTAGAGCATCCCACACAAACGAATGCTCCACATGCGGGTTTCACATGGCACCAACTCCACATTCACAGGCAACTTCAGCGCCACAGCCGTTTTCAGATAGCCCCTCAATGCAAAGGCTCTAGACGCAAATATTGGTGTGAGAGCTAATTCAATCAAGGAAACACTGCATGTTGGTGAAGGGCATATTGAAGAAGGATCAGCCGAGTGGTTCTTGTGGGAGAACAACTCCATTTGGCTCACTAACTTCACACACCATCAGGCTTCCAAGCAGCTCTCAAGGAAACTCAGTTTTCACACTCTATGCTTAGTGCCCTTTGAGTGCATTATCTAGGAATGAACCTGGTAGAGCATCCCACACAAACGAATACTCCACATGCGGGTTTCACATGCCACCAACTCCACATTCACAGGCAACTTCAGCGCCACAGCCGTTTTCAAATAGCCCTCAATGCAAAGGCTCTAGACGCAAATATTGGTGTGAGAGCTAATTCAATCAAGGAAACACTGCATGTTGGTGAAGGGCATATTGAAGAAGGATTAGCCGAGTGGTTCTTGTGGGAGAACAACTCCATTTGGCTCACTAACTTCACACACCATCAGGCTTCCAAGCAGCTCTCAAGGAAACTCAGTTTTCACACTCTATGCTTAGTGCCCTTTGAGTGCATTATCTAGGAATGAACCTGGTAGAGCATCCCACACAAACGAATGCTCCACATGCGGTTTCACATGCCACCAACTCCACATTCACAGGCAACTTCAGCGCCACAGCCGTTTTCAGATAGCCCTCAATGCAAAGGCTCTAGACGCAAATATTGGTGTGAGAGCTAATTCAATCAAGGAAACACTGCATGTTGGTGAAGGGCATATTGAAGAAGGATCAGCCGAGTGGTTCTTGTGGGAGAACAACTCCATTTGGCTCACTAACTTCACACACCATCAGGCTTCCAAGCAGCTCTCAAGGAAACTCAGTTTTCACACTCTATGCTTAGTGCCCTTTGAGTGCATTATCTAGGAATGAACCTGGTAGAGCATCCCACACAAACGAATGCTCCACATGCGGGTTTCACATGCCACCAACTCCACATTCACAGGCAACTTCAGCGCCACAGCCATTTTCAGATAGCCCTCAATGCAAAGGCTCTAGACGCAAATATTGGTGTGAGAGCTAATTCAATCAAGGAAACACTGCATGTTGGTGAAGGGGCATATTGAAGAAGGATCAGCCGAGTGGTTCTTGTGGGAGAACAAACTCCATTTGGCTCACTAACTTCACACACCATCAGGCTTCCAAGCAGCTCTCAAGGAAACTCAGTTTTCACACTCTATGCTTAGTGCCCTTTCTTTGGCTTGGACTGAAATGAACCTGGTAGAGCATCCCACACAAACGAATGCTCCACATGCGGGTTTCACATGCCACCAACTCCACATTCACAGGCAACTTCAGCGCCCACAGCCGTTTTCAGATAGCCCTCAATGCAAAGGCTCTAGACGCAAATATTGGTGTGAGAGCTAATTCAATCAAGGAAACACTGCATGTTGGTGAAGGGCATATTGAAGAAGGATCAGCCGAGTGGTTCTTGTGGGAGAACAACTCCATTTGGCTCACTAACTTCACACACCATCAGGCTTCCAAGCAGCTCTCAAGGAAACTCAGTTTTCACACTCTATGCTTAGTGCCCTTTGAGTGCATTATCTAGGAATGAACCTGGTAGAGCATCCCCACACAAACGAATGCTCCACATGCGGGTTTCACATGCCACCAACTCCACATTCACAGGCAACTTCAGCGTCACAGCCGTTTTCAGATAGCCCTCAATGCAAAGGCTCTAGACGCAAATATTGGTGTGAGAGCTAATTCAATCAAGGAAACACTGCATGTTGGTGAAGGGCATATTGAAGAAGGATCAGCCAAGTGGTTCTTGTGGGAGAACAACTCCATTTGGCTCACTAACTTCACACACCATCAGGCTTCCAAGCAGCTCTCAAGGAAACTCAGTTTTCACACTCTATGTTTAGTGCTCTTTGTGTGCCTAGGACTGAAATGAATCTTGGTCAGCATCCCACACAAACGAATGCTCCACATGCGGGTTTCACATGCCACCAACTCCACATTCACAGGCAACTTCAGCGCCACAGCCGTTTTCAGATAGCCCTCAATGCAAAGGCTCTAGACGCAAATATTGGTGTGAGAGCTAATTCAATCAAGGAAACACTGCATGTTGGTGAAGGGCATATTGAAGAAGGATCAGCCGAGTGGTTCTTGTGGGAGAACAACTCCATTTGGCTCACTAACTTCACACACCATCAGGCTTCCAAGCAGCTCTCTAGGAAACTCAGTTTTCACACTCTATGCTTAGTGCCCTTTGAGTGCATTATCTAGGAATGAACCTGGTAGAGCATCCCACACAAACGAATGCTCCACATGCGGGTTTCACATGCCACCAACTCCACATTCACAGACAACTTCAGCGCCACAGCCGTTTTCAGATAGCCCTCAATGCAAAGGCTCTAGACGCAAATATTGGTGTGAGAGCTAATTCAATCAAGGAAACACTGCATGTTGGTGAAGGGCATATTGAAGAAGGATCAGCCAAGTGGTTCTTGTGGGAGAACAACTCCATTTGGCTCACTAACTTCACACACCATCAGGCTTCCAAGCAGCTCTCAAGGAAACTCAGTTTTCACACTCTATGTTTAGTGCTCTTTGTGTGCCTAGGACTGAAATGAATCTTGGTCAGCATCCCACACAAACGAATGCTCCACATGCGGGTTTCACATGCCACCAACTCCACATTCACAGGCAACTTCAGCGCCACAGCCGTTTTCAGATAGCCCTCAATGCAAAAGGCTCTAGACGCAAATATTGGTGTGAGAGCTAATTCAATCAAGGAAAACACTGCATGTTGGTGAAGGGCATATTGAAGAAGGATCAGCCGAGTGGTTCTTGTGGGAGAACAACTCCATTTGGCTCACTAACTTCACACACCATCAGGCTTCCAAGCAGCTCTCAAGGAAACTCAGTTTTCACACTCTATGTTTAGTGCCCTTTGAGTGCATTATCTAGGAATGAACCTGGTAGAGCATCCCACACAAACGAATGCTCCACATGCGGGTTTCACATGCCACCAACTCCACATTCACAGGCACCTTCAGCGCCACAGCCGTTTTCAGATAGCCCTCAATGCAAAGGCTCTAGACGCAAATATTGGTGTGAGAGCTAATTCAATCAAGGAAACACTGCATGTTGGTGAAGGGCATATTGAAGAAGGATCAGCTGAGTGGTTCTTGTGGGAGAACAACTCCATTTGGCCCACTAACTTCACACACCATCAGGCTTCCAAGCAGCTCTCAAGGAAACTCAGTTTTCACACATTATGCTTAGTGCCCTTTGTATGGCTTGGACTGAAATGAACCTGGTAGAGCATCCCACACCAACGAATGCTCCACATGCGGGTTTCACATGCCACCAACTCCACATTCACAGGCAACTTCAGCGCCACAGCTGTTTTCAGATAGCCCTCAATGCAAAGGCTCTAGACGCAAATATTGGTGTGAGAGCTAATTCAATCAAGGAAACACTGCATGTTGGTGAAGGGCATATTGAAGAAGGATCAGCCGAGTGGTTCTTGTGGGAGAACAACTCCATTTGGCTCACTAACTTCACACACCATCAGGCTTCCAAGCAGCTCTCAAGGAAACTCAGTTTTCACACTCTATGCTTAGTGCCCTTTGAGTGCATTATCTAGGAATGAACCTGGTAGAGCATCCCACACAAACGAATGCTCCACATGCGGGTTTCACATGCCACCAACTCCACATTCACAGGCAACTTCAGCGCCACAGCCATTTTCAGATAGCCCTCAATGCAAAGGCTCTAGACGCAAATATTGGTGTGAGAGCTAATTCAATCAAGGAAACACTGCATGTTGGTGAAGGGCATATTGAAGAAGGATCAGCCGAGTGGTTCTTGTGGAGAACAACTCCATTTGGCTCACTAACTTCACACACCATCAGGCTTCCAAGCAGCTCTCAAGGAAACTCAGTTTTCACACTCTATGCTTAGTGCCCTTTCTTTGGCTTGGACTGAAATGAACCTGGTAGAGCATCCCACACAAACGAATGCTCCACATGCGGGTTTCACATGCCACCAACTCCACATTCACAGGCAACTTCAGCGCCACAGCCGTTTTCAGATAGCCCTCAATGCAAAGGCTCTAGACGCAAATATTGGTGTGAGAGCTAATTCAATCAAGGAAACACTGCATGTTGGTGAAGGGCATATTGAAGAAGGATCAGCTGAGTGGTTCTTGTGGGAGAACAACTCCATTTGGCCCACTAACTTCACACACCCATCAGGCTTCCAAGCAGCTCTCAAGGAAACTCAGTTTTCACACATTATGCTTAGTGCCCTTTGTATGGCTTGGACTGAAATGAACCTGGTAGAGCATCCCACACAAACGAATGCTCCACATGCGGGTTTCACATGCCACCAACTCCACATTCACAGGCAACTTCAGCGCCACAGCTGTTTTCAGATAGCCCTCAATGCAAAGGCTCTAGACGCAAATATTGGTGTGAGAGCTAATTCAATCAAGGAAACACTGCATGTTGGTGAAGGGCATATTGAAGAAGGATCAGCCGAGTGGTTCTTGTGGGAGAACAACTCCATTTGGCTCACTAACTTCACACACCATCAGGCTTCCAAGCAGCTCTCAAGGAAACTCAGTTTTCACACTCTATGCTTAGTGCCCTTTGAGTGCATTATCTAGGAATGAACCTGTAGAGCATCCCACACAAACGAATGCTCCACATGCGGGTTTCACATGCCACCAACTCCACATTCACAGGCAACTTCAGCGCCACAGCCATTTTCAGATAGCCCTCAATGCAAAGGCTCTAGACGCAAATATTGGTGTGAGAGCTAATTCAATCAAGGAAACACTGCATGTTGGTGAAGGGCATATTGAAGAAGGATCAGCCGAGTGGTTCTTGTGGGAGAACAACTCCATTTGGCTCACTAACTTCACACACCATCAGGCTTCCAAGCAGCTCTCAAGGAAACTCAGTTTTCACACTCTATGCTTAGTGCCCTTTCTTTGGCTTGGACTGAAATGAACCTGGTAGAGCATCCCACACAAACGAATGCTCCACATGCGGGTTTCACATGCCACCAACTCCACATTCACAGGCAACTTCAGCGCCACAGCCGTTTTCAGATAGCCCTCAATGCAAAGGCTCTAGACGCAAATATTGGTGTGAGAGCTAATTCAATCAAGGAAACACTGCATGTTGGTGAAGGGCATATTGAAGAAGGATCAGCTGAGTGGTTCTTGTGGGAGAACAACTCCATTTGGCCCACTAACTTCACACACCATCAGGCTTCCAAGCAGCTCTCAAGGAAACTCAGTTTTCACACATTATGCTTAGTGCCCTTTGTATGGCTTGGACTGAAATGAACCTGGTAGAGCATCCCACACAAACGAATGCTCCACATGCGGGTTTCACATGCCACCAACTCCACATTCACAGGCAACTTCAGCGCCACAGCTGTTTTCAGATAGCCCTCAATGCAAAGGCTCTAGACGCAAATATTGGTGTGAGAGCTAATTCAATCAAGGAAACACTGCATGTTGGTGAAGGGCATATTGAAGAAGGATCAGCCGAGTGGTTCTTGTGGGAGAACAACTCCATTTGGCTCACTAACTTCACACACCATCAGGCTTCCAAGCAGCTCTCAAGGAAACTCAGTTTTCACACTCTATGCTTAGTGCCCTTTGAGTGCATTATCTAGGAATGAACCTGGTAGAGCATCCCACACAAACGAATGCTCCACATGCGGGTTTTCACATGCCACCAACTCCACATTCACAGGCAACTTCAGCGCCACAGCCGTTTTCAGATAGCCCTCAATGCAAAGGCTCTAGACGCAAATATTGGTGTGAGAGCTAATTCAATCAAGGAAACACTGCATGTTGGTGAAGGGCATATTGAAGAAGGATCAGCCGAGTGGTTCTTGTGGGAGAACAACTCCATTTGGCTCACTAACTTCACACACCATCAGGCTTCCAAGCAGCTCTCAAGGAAACTCAGTTTTCACACTCTATGCTTAGTGCCCTTTGAGTGCATTATCTAGGAATGAACCTGGTAGAGCATCCCACACAAACGAATGCTCCACATGCGGGTTTCACATGCCACCAACTCCACATTCACAGGCAACTTCAGCGTCACAGCCGTTTTCAGATAGCCCTCAATGCAAAGGCTCTAGACGCAAATATTGGTGTGAGAGCTAATTCAATCAAGGAAACACTGCATGTTGGTGAAGGGCATATTGAAGAAGGATCAGCCAAGTGGTTCTTGTGGGAGAACAACTCCATTTGGCTCACTAACTTCACACACCATCAGGCTTCCAAGCAGCTCTCAAGGAAACTCAGTTTTCACACTCTATGTTTAGTGCTCTTTGTGTGCCTAGGACTGAAATGAATCTTGGTCAGCATCCCACACAAACGAATGCTCCACATGCGGGTTTCACATGCCACCAACTCCACATTCACAGGCAACTTCAGCGCCACAGCCGTTTTCAGATAGCCCTCAATGCAAAGGCTCTAGACGCAAATATTGGTGTGAGAGCTAATTCAATCAAGGAAACACTGCATGTTGGTGAAGGGCATATTGAAGAAGGATCAGCCGAGTGGTTCTTGTGGGAGAACAACTCCATTTGGCTCACTAACTTCACACACCATCAGGCTTCCAAGCAGCTCTCTAGGAAACTCAGTTTTCACACTCTATGCTTAGTGCCCTTTGAGTGCATTATCTAGGAATGAACCTGGTAGAGCATCCCACACAAACGAATGCTCCACATGCGGGTTTCACATGCCACCAACTCCACATTCACAGGCAACTTCAGCGCCACAGCCGTTTTCAGATAGCCCTCAATGCAAAGGCTCTAGACGCAAATATTGGTGTGAGAGCTAATTCAATCAAGGAAACACTGCATGTTGGTGAAGGGCATATTGAAGAAGGATCAGCCAAGTGGTTCTTGTGGGAGAACAACTCCATTTGGCTCACTAACTTCACACACCATCAGGCTTCCAAGCAGCTCTCAAGGAAACTCAGTTTTCACACTCTATGTTTAGTGCTCTTTGTGTGCCTAGGACTGAAATGAATCTTGGTCAGCATCCCACACAAACGAATGCTCCACATGCGGGTTTCACATGCCACCAACTCCACATTCACAGGCAACTTCAGCGCCACAGCCGTTTTCAGATAGCCCTCAATGCAAAGGCTCTAGACGCAAATATTGGTGTGAGAGCTAATTCAATCAAGGAAAACACTGCATGTTGGTGAAGGGCATATTGAAGAAGGATCAGCCGAGTGGTTCTTGTGGGAGAACAACTCCATTTGGCTCACTAACTTCACACACCATCAGGCTTCCAAGCAGCTCTCAAGGAAACTCAGTTTTCACACTCTATGTTTAGTGCCCTTTGAGTGCATTATCTAGGAATGAACCTGGTAGAGCATCCCACACAAACGAATGCTCCACATGCGGGTTTCACATGCCACCAACTCCACATTCACAGGCACCTCAGCGCCACAGCCGTTTTCAGATAGCCCTCAATGCAAAGGCTCTAGACGCAAATATTGGTGTGAGAGCTAATTCAATCAAGGAAACACTGCATGTTGGTGAAGGGCATATTGAAGAAGGATCAGCTGAGTGGTTCTTGTGGGAGAACAACTCCATTTGGCCCACTAACTTCACACACCATCAGGCTTCCAAGCAGCTCTCAAGGAAACTCAGTTTTCACACATTATGCTTAGTGCCCTTTGTATGGCTTGGACTGAAATGAACCTGGTAGAGCATCCCACACAAACGAATGCTCCACATGCGGGTTTCACATGCCACCAACTCCACATTCACAGGCAACTTCAGCGCCACAGCTGTTTTCAGATAGCCCTCAATGCAAAGGCTCTAGATGCAAATATTGGTGTGAGAGCTAATTCAATCAAGGAAACACTGCATGTTGGTGAAGGGCATACTGAAGAAGGATCAGCCGAGTGGTTCTTGTGGGAGAACAACTCCATTTGGCTCACTAACTTCACACACCATCAGGCTTCCAAGCAGCTCTCAAGGAAACTCAGTTTTCACACTCTATGCTTAGTGCCCTTTGAGTGCATTATCTAGGAATGAACCTGGTAGAGCATCCCACACAAACGAATGCTCCACATGCGGGTTTCACATGCCACCAACTCCACATTCACAGGCAACTTCAGCGCCACAGCTGTTTTCAGATAG
The DNA here is from genome assembly GCF_030435755.1 of Ochotona princeps. NCBI lineage: Eukaryota > Metazoa > Chordata > Mammalia > Lagomorpha > Ochotonidae > Ochotona > Ochotona princeps. The sequence continues at coordinate 20,517 of NW_026697582.1, forward strand.
CCCTCAATGCAAAGGCTCTAGACGCAAATATTGGTGTGAGAGCTAATTCAATCAAGGAAACACTGCATGTTGGTGAAGGGCATATTGAAGAAGGATCAGCCGAGTGGTTCTTGTGGGAGAACAACTCCATTTGGCTCACTAACTTCACACACCATCAGGCTTCCAAGCAGCTCTCAAGGAAACTCAGTTTTCACACTCTATGCTTAGTGCCCTTTGAGTGCATTATCTAGGAATGAACCTGGTAGAGCCTCCCACACAAACGAATGCTCCACATGCGGGTTTCACATGCCACCAACTCCACATTCACAGGCAACTTCAGCGCCACAGCCGTTTTCAGATAGCCCTCAATGCAAAGGCTCTAGACGCAAATATTGGTGTGAGAGCTAATTCAATCAAGGAAACACTGCATGTTGGTGAAGGGCATATTGAAGAAGGATCAGCCGAGTGGTTCTTGTGGGAGAACAACTCCATTTGGCTCACTAACTTCACACACCATCAGGCTTCCAAGCAGCTCTCAAGGAAACTCAGTTTTCACACTCTATGCTTAGTGCCCTTTGAGTGCATTATCTAGGAATGAACCTGGTAGAGCATCCCACACAAACGAATGCTCCACATGCAGGTTTCACATGCCACCAACCCCACATTCACAGGCAACTTCAGCGCCACAGCCGTTTTCAGATAGCCCTCAATGCAAAGGCTCTAGACACAAATATTGGTGTGAGAGCTAATTCAATCAAGGAAACACTGCATGTTGGTGAAGGGCATATTGAAGAAGGATCAGCCGAGTGGTTCTTGTGGGAGAACAACTCCATTTGGCTCACTAACTTCACACACCATCAGGCTTCCAAGCAGCTCTCAAGGAAACTCAGTTTTCACACTCTATGCTTAGTGCCCTTTGAGTGCATTATCTAGGAATGAACCTGGTAGAGCATCCCACACAAACGAATGCTCCACATGCGGGTTTCACATGCCACCAACTCCACATTCACAGGCAACTTCAGCGCCACAGCCGTTTTCAAATAGCCCTCAATGCAAAGGCTCTAGACGCAAATATTGGTGTGAGAGCTAATTCAATCAAGGAAACACTGCATGTTGGTGAAGGGCATATTGAAGAAGGATCAGCCGAGTGGTTCTTGTGGGAGAACAACTCCATTTGGCTCACTAACTTCACACACCATCAGGCTTCCAAGCAGCTCTCAAGGAAACTCAGTTTTCACACTCTATGCTTAGTGCCCTTTGAGTGCATTATCTAGGAATGAACCTGGTAGAACATCCCACACAAACGAATGCTCCACATGCGGGTTTCACATGCCACCAACTCCACATTCACAGGCAACTTCAGCGCCACAGCCGTTTTCAGATAGCCCTCAATGCAAAGGCTCTAGACGCAAATATTGGTGTGAGAGCTAATTCAATCAAGGAAACACTGCATGTTGGTGAAGGGCATATTGAAGAAGGATCAGCCGAGTGGTTCTTGTGGGAGAAACAACTCCATTTGGCTCACTAACTTCACACACCATCAGGCTTCCAAGCAGCTCTCAAGGAAACTCAGTTTTCACACTCTATGCTTAGTGCCCTTTGAGTGCATTATCTAGGAATGAACCTGGTAGAACATCCCACACAAACGAATGCTCCACATGCGGGTTTCACATGCCACCAACTCCACATTCACAGGCAACTTCAGCGCCACAGCCGTTTTCAAATAACCCTCAATGCAAAGGCTCTAGACGCAAATATTGGTGTGAGAGCTAATTCAATCAAGGAAACACTGCATGTTGGTGAAGGGCATATTGAAGAAGGATCAGCCGAGTGGTTCTTGTGGGAGAACAACTCCATTTGGCTCACTAACTTCACACACCATCAGGCTTCCAAGCAGCTCTCAAGGAAACTCAGTTTTCACACTCTATGCTTAGTGCCATTTGTATGGCTAGGACTGAAATGAACCTGGTAGAGCATCCCACACAAACGAATGCTCCACATGCGGGTTTCACATGGCACCAACTCCACATTCACAGGCAACTTCAGCGCCACAGCCGTTTTCAGATAGGCCTCAATGCAAAGGCTCTAGACGCAAATATTGGTGTGAGAGCTAATTCAATCAAGGAAACACTGCATGTTGGTGAAGGGCATATTGAAGAAGGATCAGCCGAGTGGTTCTTGTGGGAGAACAACTCCATTTGGCTCACTAACTTCACACACCATCAGGCTTCCAAGCAGCTCTCAAGGAAACTCAGTTTTCACACTCTATGCTTAGTGCCATTTGTATGGCTAGGACTGAAATGAACCTGGTAGAGCATCCCACACAAACGAATGCTCCACATGCGGGTTTCACATGCCACCAACTGCCACATTCACAGGCAACTTCAGCGCCACAGCCGTTTTCAGATAGCCCTCAATGCAAAGGCTCTAGACGCAAATATTGGTGTGAGAGCTAATTCAATCAAGGAAACACTGCATGTTGGTGAAGGGCATATTGAAGAAGGATCAGCCGAGTGGTTCTTGTGGGAGAACAACTCCATTTGGCTCACTAACTTCACACACCATCAGGCTTCCAAGCAGCTCTCAAGGAAACTCAGTTTTCACACTCTATGTTTAGTGCCCTTTGAGTGCATTATCTAGGAATGAACCTGGTAGAGCATCCCACACAAACGAATGCTCCACATGCGGGTTTCACATGCCACCAACTCCACATTCACAGGCAACTTCAGCGCCACAGCCGTTTTCAGATAGCCCTCAATGCAAAGGCTCTAGACGCAAATATTGGTGTGAGAGCTAATTCAATCAAGGAAACACTGCATGTTGGTGAAGGGCATATTGAAGAAGGATCAGCCGAGTGGTTCTTGTGGGAGAACAACTCCATTTGGCTCACTAACTTCACACACCATCAGGCTTCAAAGCAGCTCTCAAGGAAACTCAGTTTTCACACTCTATGCTTAGTGCCCTTTGTATGGCTAGGACTGAAAAGAACCTGGTAGAGCATCCCACACAAACGAATGCTCCACATGCGGGTTTCACATGCCACCAACTCCACATTCACAGGCAACTTCAGCGCCACAGCCGTTTTCAGATAGCCCTCAATGCAAAGGCTCTAGACGCAAATATTGGTGTGAGAGCTAATTCAATCAAGGAAACACTGCATGTTGGTGAAGGGCATATTGAAGAAGGATCAGCCGAGTGGTTCTTGTGGGAGAACAACTCCATTTGGCTCACTAACTTCACACACCATCAGGCTTCAAAGCAGCTCTCAAGGAAACTCAGTTTTCACACTCTATGCTTAGTGCCCTTTGAGTGCATTATCTAGGAATGAACCTGGTAGAGCATCCCACACAAACGAATGCTCCACATGCGGGTTTCACATGCCACCAACTCCACATTCACAGGCAACTTCAGCGCCACAGCCGTTTTCAGATAGCCCTCAATGCAAAGGCTCTAGACGCAAATATTGGTGTGAGAGCTAATTCAATCAAGGAAACACTGCATGTTGGTGAAGGGCATATTGAAGAAGGATCAGCCGAGTGGTTCTTGTGGGAGAACAACTCCATTTGGCTCACTAACTTCACACACCATCAGGCTTCCAAGCAGCTCTCAAGGAAACTCAGTTTTCACACTCTATGCTTAGTGCCCTTTGAGTGCATTATCTAGGAATGAACCTGGTAGAGCATCCCACACAAACGAATGCTTCACATGCGGGTTTCACATGCCACCAACTCCACATTCACAGGCAACTTCAGCGCCACAGCCGTTTTCAGATAGCCCTCAATGCAAAGGCTCTAGACGCAAATATTGGTGTGAGAGCTAATTCAATCAAGGAAACACTGCATGTTGGTGAAGGGCATATTGCAGAAGGATCAGCCGAGTGGTTCTTGTGGGAGGACAACTCCATTTGGCTCACTAACTTCACACACCATCAGGCTTCAAAGCAGCTCTCAAGGAAACTCAGTTTTCACACTCTATGCTTAGTGCCCTTTGAGTGCATTATCTAGGAATGAACCTGGTAGAGCATCCCACACAAACGAATGCTCCACATGCGGGTTTCACATGCCACCAACTCCACATTCACAAGCAACTTCAGCGCCACAGCTGTTTTCAGATAGCCCTCAATGCAAAGGCTCTAGACGCAAATATTGGTGTGAGAGCTAATTCAATCAAGGAAACACTGCATGTTGGTGAAGGGCATATTGAAGAAGGATCAGCCGAGTGGTTCTTGTGGGAGAACAACTCCATTTGGCTCACTAACTTCACACACCATCAGGCTTCCAAGCAGCTCTCAAGGAAACTCAGTTTTCACACTCTATGCTTAGTGCCCTTTGAGTGCATTATCTAGGAATGAACCTGGTAGAGCATCCCACACAAACGAATGCTCCACATGCGGGTTTCACATGCCACCAACTCCACATTCACAGGCAACTTCAGCGCCACAGCCATTTTCAGATAGCCCTCAATGCAAAGGCTCTAGACGCAAATATTGGTGTGAGAGCTAATTCAATCAAGGAAACACTGCATGTTGGTGAAGGGCATATTGAAGAAGGATCAGCCGAGTGGTTCTTGTGGGAGAACAACTCCATTTGGCTCACTAACTTCACACACCATCAGGCTTCCAAGCAGCTCTCAAGGAAACTCAGTTTTCACACTCTATGCTTAGTGCCCATTCTTTGGCTTGGACTGAAATGAACCTGGTAGAGCATCCCACACAAACGAATGCTCCACATGCGGGTTTCACATGCCACCAACTCCACATTCACAGGCAACTTCAGCGCCACAGCCGTTTTCAGATAGCCCTCAATGCAAAGGCTCTAGACGCAAATATTGGTGTGAGAGCTAATTCAATCAAGGAAACACTGCATGTTGGTGAAGGGCATATTGAAGAAGGATCAGCCGAGTGGTTCTTGTGGGAGAACAACTCCATTTGGCTCACTAACTTCACACACCATCAGGCTTCCAAGCAGCTCTCAAGGAAACTCAGTTTTCACACTCTATGTTTAGTGCCCTTTGAGTGCATTATCTAGGAATGAACCTGGTAGAGCATCCCACACAAACGAATGCTCCACATGCGGGTTTCACATGCCACCAACTCCACATTCACAGGCAACTTCAGCGCCACAGCCGTTTTCAGATAGCCCTCAATGCAAAGGCTCTAGACGCAAATATTGGTGTGAGAGCTAATTCAATCAAGGAAACACTGCATGTTGGTGAAGGGCATATTGAAGAAGGATCAGCCAAGTGGTTCTTGTGGGAGAACAATTCCATTTGGCTCACTAACTTCACACACCATCAGGCTTCAAAGCAGCTCTCAAGGAAACTCAGTTTTCACACTCTATGTTTAGTGCCCTTTGAATGCATTATCTAGGAATGAACCTGGTAGAGCATCCCACACAAACGAATGCTCCACATGCGGGTTTCACATGCCACCAACTCCACATTCACAGGCAACTTCAGCGCCACAGCCGTTTTCAGATAGCCCTCAATGCAAAGGCTCTAGACGCAAATATTTGTGTGAGAGCTAATTCAATCAAGGAAACACTGCATGTTGGTGAAGGGCATATTGAAGAAGGATCAGCTGAGTGGTTCTTGTGGGAGAACAACTCCATTTGGCTCACTAACTTCACACACCATCAGGCTTCCAAGCAGCTCTCAAGGAAACTCAGTTTTCACACATTATGCTTAGTGCCCTTTGTATGGCTTGGACTGAAATGAACCTGGTAGAGCATCCCACACAAACGAATGCTCCACATGCGGTTTTCACATGCCACCAACTCCACATTCACAGGCAACTTCAGCGCCACAGCCGTTTTCAGATAGCCCTCAATGCAAAGGCTCTAGATGCAAATATTGGTGTGAGAGCTAATTTAATCAAGGAAACACTGCATGTTGGTGAAGGGCATACTGAAGAAGGATCAGCCGAGTGGTTCTTGTGGGAGAACAACTCCATTTGGCTCACTAACTTCACACACTATCAGGCTTCCAAGCAGCTCTCAAGGAAACTCAGTTTTCACACTCTATGCTTAGTGCCCTTTGAGTGCATTATCTAGGAATGAACCTGGTAGAGCATCCCACACAAACGAATGCTCCACATGCGGGTTTCACATGCCACCAACTCCACATTCACAGGCAACTTCAGCGCCACAGCCGTTTTCAGATAGCCCTCAATGCAAAGGCTCTAGACGCAAATATTGGTGTGAGAGCTAATTCAATCAAGGAAACACTGCATGTTGGTGAAGGGCATATTGAAGAAGGATCAGCCGAGTGGTTCTTGTGGGAGAACAACTCCATTTGGCTCACTAACTTCACACACCATCAGGCTTCCAAGCAGCTCTCAAGGAAACTCAGTTTTCACACTCTATGCTTAGTGCCCTTTGAGTGCATTATCTAGGAATGAACCTGGTAGAGCATCCCACACAAACGAATGCTCCACATGCAGGTTTCACATGCCACCAACTCCACATTCACAGGCAACTTCAGCGCCACAGCCGTTTTCAGATAGCCCTCAATGCAAAGGCTCTAGACGCAAATATTGGTGTGAGAGCTAATTCAATCAAGGAAACACTGCATGTTGGTGAAGGGCATATTGAAGAAGGATCAGCCGAGTGGTTCTTGTGGGAGAACAACTCCATTTGGCTCACTAACTTCACTCACCATCAGGCTTCCAAGCAGCTCTCAAGGAAACTCAGTTTTCACACTCTATGCTTAGTGCCCTTTGAGTGCATTATCTAGGAATGAACCTGGTAGAGCATCCCACACAAACGAATGCTCCACATGCGGGTTTCACATGCCACCAACTCCACATTCACAGGCAACTTCAGCGCCACAGCCGTTTTCAAATAGCCCTCAATGCAAAGGCTCTAGACGCAAATATTGGTGTGAGAGCTAATTCAATCAAGGAAACACTGCATGTTGGTGAAGGGCATATTGAAGAAGGATCAGCCAAGTGGTTCTTGTGGGAGAACAACTCCATTTGGCTCACTAACTTCACACACCATCAGGCTTCCAAGCAGCTCTCAAGGAAACTCAGTTTTCACACTCTATGCTTAGTGCCCTTTGAGTGCATTATCTAGGAATGAACCTGGTAGAACATCCCACACAAACGAATGCTCCACATGCGGGTTTCACATGCCACCAACTCCACATTCACAGGCAACTTCAGCGCCACAGCCGTTTTCAGATAGCCCTCAATGCAAAGGCTCTAGACGCAAATATTGGTGTGAGAGCTAATTCAATCAAGGAAACACTGCATGTTGGTGAAGGGCATATTGAAGAAGGATCAGCCAAGTGGTTCTTGTGGGAGAACAATTCCATTTGGCTCACTAACTTCACACACCATCAGGCTTCCAAGCAGCTCTCAAGGAAACTCAGTTTTCACACTCTATGTTTAGTGCCCTTTGAATGCATTATCTAGGAATGAACCTGGTAGAGCATCCCACACAAACGAATGCTCCACATGCGGGTTTCACATGCCACCAACTCCACATTCACAGGCAACTTCAGCGCCACAGCCATTTTCAGCTAGCCCTCAATGCAAAGGCTCTAGACGCAAATATTGGTGTGAGAGCTAATTCAATCAAGGAAACACTGCATGTTGGTGAAGGGCATATTGAAGAAGGATCAGCCGAGTGGTTCTTGTGGGAGAACAACTCCATTTGGCTCACTAACTTCACACACCATCAGGCTTCCAAGCAGCTCTCAAGGAAACTCAGTTTTCACACTCTATGCTTAGTGCCCTTTCTTTGGCTTGGACTGAAATGAACCTGGTAGAGCATCCCACACAAACGAATGCTCCACATGCAGGTTTCATATGCCACCAACTCCACATTCACAGGCAACTTCAGCGCCACAGCCGTTTTCAGATAGCCCTCAATGCAAAGGCTCTAGACGCAAATATTGGTGTGAGAGCTAATTCAATCAAGGAAACACTGCATGTTGGTGAAGGGCATATTGAAGAAGGATCAGCCGAGTGGTTCTTGTGGGAGAACAACTCCATTTGGCTCACTAACTTCACACACCATCAGGCTTCCAAGCAGCTCTCAAGGAAACTCAGTTTTCACACTGTATGCTTAGTGCCCTTTGAGTGCATTATCTAGGAATGAACCTGGTAGATCATCCCACACAAACGAATGCTCCACATGCGGGTTTCACATGCCACCAACTCCACATTCACAGGCAACTTCAGCGCCACAGCCGTTTTCAGATAGCCCTCAATGCAAAGGCTCTAGACGCAAATATTGGTGTGAGAGCTAATTCAATCAAGCAAACACTGCATGTTGGTGAAGGGCATATTGAAGAAGGATCAGCCAAGTGGTTCTTGTGGGAGAACAACTCCATTTGGCTCACTAACTTCACACACCATCAGGCTTCCAAGCAGCTCTCAAGGAAACTCAGTTTTCACACTCTATGTTTAGTGCCCTTTGAATGCATTATCTAGGAATGAACCTGGTAGAGCATCCCACACAAACGAATGCTCCACATGCGGGTTTCACATGCCACCAACTCCACATTCACAGGCAACTTCAGCGCCACAGCCGTTTTCAGATAGCCCTCAATGCAAAGGCTCTAGACGCAAATATTGGTGTGAGAGCTAATTCAATCAAGGAAACACTGCATGTTGGTGAAGGGCATATTGAAGAAGGATCAGCCAAGTGGTTCTTGTGGGAGAACAATTCCATTTGGCTCACTAACTTCACACACCGTCAGGCTTCAAAGCAGCTCTCAAGGAAACTCAGTTTTCACACTCTATGTTTAGTGCCCTTTGAATGCATTATCTAGGAATGAACCTGGTAGAGCATCCCACACAAACGAATGCTCCACATGCGGGTTTCACATGCCACCAACTCCACATTCACAGGCAACTTCAGCGCCACAGCCATTTTCAGCTAGCCCTCAATGCAAAGGCTCTAGACGCAAATATTGGTGTGAGAGCTAATTCAATCAAGGAAACACTGCATGTTGGTGAAGGGCATATTGAAGAAGGATCAGCCGAGTGGTTCTTGTGGGAGAACAACTCCATTTGGCTCACTAACTTCACACACCATCAGGCTTCCAAGCAGCTCTCAAGGAAACTCAGTTTTCACACTCTATGCTTAGTGCCCTTTCTTTGGCTTGGACTGAAATGAACCTGGTAGAGCATCCCACACAAACGAATGCTCCACATGCAGGTTTCACATGCCACCAACTCCACATTCACAGGCAACTTCAGCGCCACAGCCGTTTTCAGATAGCCCTCAATGCAAAGGCTCTAGACGCAAATATTGGTGTGAGAGCTAATTCAATCAAGGAAACACTGCATGTTGGTGAAGGGCATATTGAAGAAGGATCAGCCGAGTGGTTCTTGTGGGAGAACAACTCCATTTGGCTCACTAACTTCACACACCATCAGGCTTCCAAGCAGCTCTCAAGGAAACTCAGTTTTCACACTGTATGCTTAGTGCCCTTTGAGTGCATTATCTAGGAATGAACCTGGTAGATCATCCCACACAAACGAATGCTCCACATGCGGGTTTCACATGCCACCAACTCCACATTCACAGGCAACTTCAGCGCCACAGCCGTTTTCAGATAGCCCTCAATGCAAAGGCTCTAGACGCAAATATTGGTGTGAGAGCTAATTCAATCAAGCAAACACTGCATGTTGGTGAAGGGCATATTGAAGAAGGATCAGCCAAGTGGTTCTTGTGGGAGAACAACTCCATTTGGCTCACTAACTTCACACACCATCAGGCTTCCAAGCAGCTCTCAAGGAAACTCAGTTTTCACACTCTATGTTTAGTGCTCTTTGTGTGCCTAGGACTGAAATGAATCTTGGTCAGCATCCCACACAAACGAATGCTCCACATGCGGGTTTCACATGCCACCAACTCCACATTCACAGGCAACTTCAGCGCCACAGCCGTTTTCAGATAGCCCTCAATGCAAAGGCTCTAGACGCAAATATTGGTGTGAGAGCTAATTCAATCAAGGAAACACTGCATGTTGGTGAAGGGCATATTGAAGAAGGATCAGCCGAGTGGTTCTTGTGGGAGAACAACTCCATTTGGCTCACTAACTTCACACACCATCAGGCTTCCAAGCAGCTCTCAAGGAAACTCAGTTTTCACACTCTATGTTTAGTGCCCTTTGAGTGCATTATCTAGGAATGAACCTGGTAGAGCATCCCACACAAACGAATGCTCCACATGCGGGTTTCACATGCCACCAACTCCACATTCACAGGCAACTTCAGCGCCACAGCCGTTTTCAGATAGCCCTCAATGCAAAGGCTCTAGACGCAAATATTGGTGTGAGAGCTAATTCAATCAAGGAAACACTGCATGTTGGTGAAGGGCATATTGAAGAAGGATCAGCCAAGTGGTTCTTGTGGGAGAACAATTCCATTTGGCTCACTAACTTCACACACCATCAGGCTTCAAAGCAGCTCTCAAGGAAACTCAGTTTTCACACTCTATGTTTAGTGCCCTTTGAATGCATTATCTAGGAATGAACCTGGTAGAGCATCCCACACAAACGAATGCTCCACATGCGGGTTTCACATGCCACCAACTCCACATTCACAGGCAACTTCAGCGCCACAGCCGTTTTCAGATAGCCCTCAATGCAAAGGCTCTAGACGCAAATATTGGTGTGAGAGCTAATTCAATCAAGGAAACACTGCATGTTGGTGAAGGGCATATTGAAGAAGGATCAGCTGAGTGGTTCTTGTGGGAGAACAACTCCATTTGGCTCACTAACTTCACACACCATCAGGCTTCCAAGCAGCTCTCAAGGAAACTCAGTTTTCACACATTATGATTAGTGCCCTTTGTATGGCTTGGACTGAAATGAACCTGGTAGAGCATCCCACACAAACGAATGCTCCACATGCGGTTTTCACATGCCACCAACTCCACATTCACAGGCAACTTCAGCGCCACAGCCGTTTTCAGATAGCCCTCAATGCAAAGGCTCTAGATGCAAATATTGGTGTGAGAGCTAATTCAATCAAGGAAACACTGCATGTTGGTGAAGGGCATACTGAAGAAGGATCAGCCGAGTGGTTCTTGTGGGAGAACAACTCCATTTGGCTCACTAACTTCACACACCATCAGGCTTCCAAGCAGCTCTCAAGGAAACTCAGTTTTCACACTCTATGCTTAGTGCCCTTTGAGTGCATTATCTAGGAATGAACCTGGTAGAGCATCCCACACAAACGAATGCTCCACATGCGGGTTTCACATGCCACCAACTCCACATTCACAGGCAACTTCAGCGCCACAGCCGTTTTCAGATAGCCCTCAATGCAAAGGCTCTAGACGCAAATATTGGTGTGAGAGCTAATTCAATCAAGGAAACACTGCATGTTGGTGAAGGGCATATTGAAGAAGGATCAGCCGAGTGGTTCTTGTGGGAGAACAACTCCATTTGGCTCACTAACTTCACACACCATCAGGCTTCCAAGCAGCTCTCAAGGAAACTCAGTTTTCACACTCTATGCTTAGTGCCCTTTCTTTGGCTTGGACTGAAATGAACCTGGTAGAGCATCCCACACAAACGAATGCTCCACATGCAGGTTTCATATGCCACCAACTCCACATTCACAGGCAACTTCAGCGCCACAGCCGTTTTCAGATAGCCCTCAATGCAAAGGCTCTAGACGCAAATATTGGTGTGAGAGCTAATTCAATCAAGGAAACACTGCATGTTGGTGAAGGGCATATTGAAGAAGGATCAGCCGAGTGGTTCTTGTGGGAGAACAACTCCATTTGGCTCACTAACTTCACACACCATCAGGCTTCCAAGCAGCTCTCAAGGAAACTCAGTTTTCACACTGTATGCTTAGTGCCCTTTGAGTGCATTATCTAGGAATGAACCTGGTAGATCATCCCACACAAACGAATGCTCCACATGCGGGTTTCACATGCCACCAACTCCACATTCACAGGCAACTTCAGCGCCACAGCCGTTTTCAGATAGCCCTCAATGCAAAGGCTCTAGACGCAAATATTGGTGTGAGAGCTAATTCAATCAAGCAAACACTGCATGTTGGTGAAGGGCATATTGAAGAAGGATCAGCCAAGTGGTTCTTGTGGGAGAACAACTCCATTTGGCTCACTAACTTCACACACCATCAGGCTTCCAAGCAGCTCTCAAGGAAACTCAGTTTTCACACTCTATGTTTAGTGCTCTTTGTGTGCCTAGGACTGAAATGAATCTTGGTCAGCATCCCACACAAACGAATGCTCCACATGCGGGTTTCACATGCCACCAACTCCAGATTCACAGGCAACTTCAGCGCCACAGCCGTTTTCAGATAGCCCTCAATGCAAAGGCTCTAGACGCAAATATTGGTGTGAGAGCTAATTCAATCAAGGAAACACTGCATGTTGGTGAAGGGCATATTGAAGAAGGATCAGCCGAGTGGTTCTTGTGGGAGAACAACTCCATTTGGCTCACTAACTTCACACACCATCAGGCTTCCAAGCAGCTCTCAAGGAAACTCAGTTTTCACAGTCTATGTTTAGTGCCCTTTGAGTGCATTATCTAGGAATGAACCTGGTAGAGCATCCCACACAAACGAATGCTCCACATGCGGGTTTCACATGCCACCAACTCCAGATTCACAGGCAACTTCAGCGCCACAGCCGTTTTCAGATAGCCCTCAATGCAAAGGCTCTAGACGCAAATATTGGTGTGAGAGCTAATTCAATCAAGGAAACACTGCATGTTGGTGAAGGGCATATTGAAGAAGGATCAGCCGAGTGGTTCTTGTGGGAGAACAACTCCATTTGGCTCACTAACTTCACACACCATCAGGCTTCCAAGCAGCTCTCAAGGAAACTCAGTTTTCACAGTCTATGTTTAGTGCCCTTTGAGTGCATTATCTAGGAATGAACCTGGTAGAGCATCCCACACAAACGAATGCTCCACATGCGGGTTTCACATGCCACCAACTCCACATTCACAGGCAACTTCAGCGCCACAGCCGTTTTCAGATAGCCCTCAATGCAAAGGCTCTAGACGCAAATATTGGTGTGAGAGCTAATTCAATCAAGGAAACACTGCATGTTGGTGAAGGGCATATTGAAGAAGGATCAGCCAAGTGGTTCTTGTGGGAGAACAATTCCATTTGGCTCACTAACTTCACACACCATCAGGCTTCCAAGCAGCTCTCAAGGAAACTCAGTTTTCACACTCTATGTTTAGTGCCCTTTGAATGCATTATCTAGGAATGAACCTGGTAGAGCATCCCACACAAACGAATGCTCCACATGCGGGTTTCACATGCCACCAACTCCACATTCACAGGCAACTTCAGCGCCACAGCCGTTTTCAGATAGCCCTCAATGCAAAGGCTCTAGACGCAAATATTGGTGTGAGAGCTAATTCAATCAAGGAAACACTGCATGTTGGTGAAGGGCATATTGAAGAAGGATCAGCCAAGTGGTTCTTGTGGGAGAACAATTCCATTTGGCTCACTAACTTCACACACCGTCAGGCTTCAAAGCAGCTCTCAAGGAAACTCAGTTTTCACACTCTATGTTTAGTGCCCTTTGAATGCATTATCTAGGAATGAACCTGGTAGAGCATCCCACACAAACGAATGCTCCACATGCGGGTTTCACATGCCACCAACTCCACATTCACAGGCAACTTCAGCGCCACAGCCATTTTCAGCTAGCCCTCAATGCAAAGGCTCTAGACGCAAATATTGGTGTGAGAGCTAATTCAATCAAGGAAACACTGCATGTTGGTGAAGGGCATATTGAAGAAGGATCAGCCGAGTGGTTCTTGTGGGAGAACAACTCCATTTGGCTCACTAACTTCACACACCATCAGGCTTCCAAGCAGCTCTCAAGGAAACTCAGTTTTCACACTCTATGCTTAGTGCCCTTTCTTTGGCTTGGACTGAAATGAACCTGGTAGAGCATCCCACACAAACGAATGCTCCACATGCAGGTTTCACATGCCACCAACTCCACATTCACAGGCAACTTCAGCGCCACAGCCGTTTTCAGATAGCCCTCAATGCAAAGGCTCTAGACGCAAATATTGGTGTGAGAGCTAATTCAATCAAGGAAACACTGCATGTTGGTGAAGGGCATATTGAAGAAGGATCAGCCGAGTGGTTCTTGTGGGAGAACAACTCCATTTGGCTCACTAACTTCACACACCATCAGGCTTCCAAGCAGCTCTCAAGGAAACTCAGTTTTCACACTGTATGCTTAGTGCCCTTTGAGTGCATTATCTAGGAATGAACCTGGTAGATCATCCCACACAAACGAATGCTCCACATGCGGGTTTCACATGCCACCAACTCCACATTCACAGGCAACTTCAGCGCCACAGCCGTTTTCAGATAGCCCTCAATGCAAAGGCTCTAGACGCAAATATTGGTGTGAGAGCTAATTCAATCAAGCAAACACTGCATGTTGGTGAAGGGCATATTGAAGAAGGATCAGCCGAGTGGTTCTTGTGGGAGAACAACTCCATTTGGCTCACTAACTTCACACACCATCAGGCTTCCAAGCAGCTCTCAAGGAAACTCAGTTTTCACACTCTATGTTTAGTGCTCTTTGTGTGCCTAGGACTGAAATGAATCTTGGTCAGCATCCCACACAAACGAATGCTCCACATGCGGGTTTCACATGCCACCAACTCCACATTCACAGGCAACTTCAGCGCCACAGCCGTTTTCAGATAGCCCTCAATGCAAAGGCTCTAGACGCAAATATTGGTGTGAGAGCTAATTCAATCAAGGAAACACTGCATGTTGGTGAAGGGCATATTGAAGAAGGATCAGCTGAGTGGTTCTTGTGGGAGAACAACTCCATTTGGCTCACTAACTTCACACACCATCAGGCTTCCAAGCAGCTCTCAAGGAAACTCAGTTTTCACACATTATGATTAGTGCCCTTTGTATGGCTTGGACTGAAATGAACCTGGTAGAGCATCCCACACAAACGAATGCTCCACATGCGGTTTTCACATGCCACCAACTCCACATTCACAGGCAACTTCAGCGCCACAGCCGTTTTCAGATAGCCCTCAATGCAAAGGCTCTAGATGCAAATATTGGTGTGAGAGCTAATTCAATCAAGGAAACACTGCATGTTGGTGAAGGGCATACTGAAGAAGGATCAGCCGAGTGGTTCTTGTGGGAGAACAACTCCATTTGGCTCACTAACTTCACACACCATCAGGCTTCCAAGCAGCTCTCAAGGAAACTCAGTTTTCACACTCTATGCTTAGTGCCCTTTGAGTGCATTATCTAGGAATGAACCTGGTAGAGCATCCCACACAAACGAATGCTCCACATGCGGGTTTCACATGCCACCAACTCCACATTCACAGGCAACTTCAGCGCCACAGCCGTTTTCAGATAGCCCTCAATGCAAAGGCTCTAGACGCAAATATTGGTGTGAGAGCTAATTCAATCAAGGAAACACTGCATGTTGGTGAAGGGCATATTGAAGAAGGATCAGCCGAGTGGTTCTTGTGGGAGAACAACTCCATTTGGCTCACTAACTTCACACACCATCAGGCTTCCAAGCAGCTCTCAAGGAAACTCAGTTTTCACACTCTATGCTTAGTGCCCTTTGAGTGCATTATCTAGGAATGAACCTGGTAGAGCATCCCACACAAACGAATGCTCCACATGCGGGTTTCACATGCCACCAACTCCACATTCACAGGCAACTTCAGCGCCACAGCCGTTTTCAGATAGCCCTCAATGCAAAGGCTCTAGACGCAAATATTGGTGTGAGAGCTAATTCAATCAAGGAAACACTGCATGTTGGTGAAGGGCATATTGAAGAAGGATCAGCCGAGTGGTTCTTGTGGGAGAACAACTCCATTTGGCTCACTAACTTCACACACCATCAGGCTTCCAAGCAGCTCTCAAGGAAACTCAGTTTTCACAGTCTATGTTTAGTGCCCTTTGAGTGCATTATCTAGGAATGAACCTGGTAGAGCATCCCACACAAACGAATGCTCCACATGCGGGTTTCACATGCCACCAACTCCACATTCACAGGCAACTTCAGCGCCACAGCCGTTTTCAGATAGCCCTCAATGCAAAGGCTCTAGACGCAAATATTGGTGTGAGAGCTAATTCAATCAAGGAAACACTGCATGTTGGTGAAGGGCATATTGAAGAAGGATCAGCCGAGTGGTTCTTGTGGGAGAACAATTCCATTTGGCTCACTAACTTCACACACCATCAGGCTTCCAAGCAGCTCTCAAGGAAACTCAGTTTTCACACTCTATGTTTAGTGCCCTTTGAATGCATTATCTAGGAATGAACCTGGTAGAGCATCCCACACAAACGAATGCTCCACATGCGGGTTTCACATGCCACCAACTCCACATTCACAGGCAACTTCAGCGCCACAGCCGTTTTCAGATAGCCCTCAATGCAAAGGCTCTAGACGCAAATATTGGTGTGAGAGCTAATTCAATCAAGGAAACACTGCATGTTGGTGAAGGGCATATTGAAGAAGGATCAGCCAAGTGGTTCTTGTGGGAGAACAATTCCATTTGGCTCACTAACTTCACACACCGTCAGGCTTCAAAGCAGCTCTCAAGGAAACTCAGTTTTCACACTCTATGTTTAGTGCCCTTTGAATGCATTATCTAGGAATGAACCTGGTAGAGCATCCCACACAAACGAATGCTCCACATGCGGGTTTCACATGCCACCAACTCCACATTCACAGGCAACTTCAGCGCCACAGCCATTTTCAGCTAGCCCTCAATGCAAAGGCTCTAGACGCAAATATTGGTGTGAGAGCTAATTCAATCAAGGAAACACTGCATGTTGGTGAAGGGCATATTGAAGAAGGATCAGCCGAGTGGTTCTTGTGGGAGAACAACTCCATTTGGCTCACTAACTTCACACACCATCAGGCTTCCAAGCAGCTCTCAAGGAAACTCAGTTTTCACACTCTATGCTTAGTGCCCTTTCTTTGGCTTGGACTGAAATGAACCTGGTAGAGCATCCCACACAAACGAATGCTCCACATGCAGGTTTCACATGCCACCAACTCCACATTCACAGGCAACTTCAGCGCCACAGCCGTTTTCAGATAGCCCTCAATGCAAAGGCTCTAGACGCAAATATTGGTGTGAGAGCTAATTCAATCAAGGAAACACTGCATGTTGGTGAAGGGCATATTGAAGAAGGATCAGCCGAGTGGTTCTTGTGGGAGAACAACTCCATTTGGCTCACTAACTTCACACACCATCAGGCTTCCAAGCAGCTCTCAAGGAAACTCAGTTTTCACACTGTATGCTTAGTGCCCTTTGAGTGCATTATCTAGGAATGAACCTGGTAGATCATCCCACACAAACGAATGCTCCACATGCGGGTTTCACATGCCACCAACTCCACATTCACAGGCAACTTCAGCGCCACAGCCGTTTTCAGATAGCCCTCAATGCAAAGGCTCTAGACGCAAATATTGGTGTGAGAGCTAATTCAATCAAGCAAACACTGCATGTTGGTGAAGGGCATATTGAAGAAGGATCAGCCAAGTGGTTCTTGTGGGAGAACAACTCCATTTGGCTCACTAACTTCACACACCATCAGGCTTCCAAGCAGCTCTCAAGGAAACTCAGTTTTCACACTCTATGTTTAGTGCTCTTTGTGTGCCTAGGACTGAAATGAATCTTGGTCAGCATCCCACACAAACGAATGCTCCACATGCGGGTTTCACATGCCACCAACTCCACATTCACAGGCAACTTCAGCGCCACAGCCGTTTTCAGATAGCCCTCAATGCAAAGGCTCTAGACGCAAATATTGGTGTGAGAGCTAATTCAATCAAGGAAACACTGCATGTTGGTGAAGGGCATATTGAAGAAGGATCAGCTGAGTGGTTCTTGTGGGAGAACAACTCCATTTGGCTCACTAACTTCACACACCATCAGGCTTCCAAGCAGCTCTCAAGGAAACTCAGTTTTCACACATTATGATTAGTGCCCTTTGTATGGCTTGGACTGAAATGAACCTGGTAGAGCATCCCACACAAACGAATGCTCCACATGCGGTTTTCACATGCCACCAACTCCACATTCACAGGCAACTTCAGCGCCACAGCCGTTTTCAGATAGCCCTCAATGCAAAGGCTCTAGATGCAAATATTGGTGTGAGAGCTAATTCAATCAAGGAAACACTGCATGTTGGTGAAGGGCATACTGAAGAAGGATCAGCCGAGTGGTTCTTGTGGGAGAACAACTCCATTTGGCTCACTAACTTCACACACCATCAGGCTTCCAAGCAGCTCTCAAGGAAACTCAGTTTTCACACTCTATGCTTAGTGCCCTTTGAGTGCATTATCTAGGAATGAACCTGGTAGAGCATCCCACACAAACGAATGCTCCACATGCGGGTTTCACATGCCACCAACTCCACATTCACAGGCAACTTCAGCGCCACAGCCGTTTTCAGCTAGCCCTCAATGCAAAGGCTCTAGACGCAAATATTGGTGTGAGAGCTAATTCAATCAAGGAAACACTGCATGTTGGTGAAGGGCATATTGAAGAAGGATCAGCCGAGTGGTTCTTGTGGGAGAACAACTCCATTTGGCTCACTAACTTCACACACCATCAGGCTTCCAAGCAGCTCTCAAGGAAACTCAGTTTTCACACTCTATGCTTAGTGCCCTTTGAGTGCATTATCTAGGAATGAACCTGGTAGAGCATCCCACACAAACGAATGCTCCACATGCGGGTTTCACATGCCACCAACTCCACATTCACAGGCAACTTCAGCGCCACAGCCGTTTTCAGATAGCCCTCAATGCAAAGGCTCTAGACGCAAATATTGGTGTGAGAGCTAATTCAATCAAGGAAACACTGCATGTTGGTGAAGGGCATATTGAAGAAGGATCAGCCGAGTGGTTCTTGTGGGAGAACAACTCCATTTGGCTCACTAACTTCACACACCATCAGGCTTCCAAGCAGCTCTCAAGGAAACTCAGTTTTCACACTCTATGCTTAGTGCCCTTTGAGTGCATTATCTAGGAATGAACCTGGTAGAGCATCCCACACAAACGAATGCTCCACATGCAGGTTTCACATGCCACCAACTCCACATTCACAGGCAACTTCAGCGCCACAGCCGTTTTCAGATAGCCCTCAATGCAAAGGCTCTAGACGCAAATATTGGTGTGAGAGCTAATTCAATCAAGGAAACACTGCATGTTGGTGAAGGGCATATTGAAGAAGGATCAGCCGAGTGGTTCTTGTGGGAGAACAACTCCATTTGGCTCACTAACTTCACACACCATCAGGCTTCCAAGCAGCTCTCAAGGAAACTCAGTTTTCACACTCTATGCTTAGTGCCCTTTGAGTGCATTATCTAGGAATGAACCTGGTAGAGCATCCCACACAAACGAATGCTTCACATGCGGGTTTCACATGCCACCAACTCCACATTCACAGGCAACTTCAGCGCCACAGCCGTTTTCAAATAGCCCTCAATGCAAAGGCTCTAGATGCAAATATTGGTGTGAGAGCTAATTCAATCAAGGAAACACTGCATGTTGGTGAAGGGCATATTGAAGAAGGATCAGCCGAGTGGTTCTTGTGGGAGAACAACTCCATTTGGCTCACTAACTTCACACACCATCAGGCTTCCAAGCAGCTCTCAAGGAAACTCAGTTTTCACACTCTATGCTTAGTGCCCTTTGAGTGCATTATCTAGGAATGAACCTGGTAGAACATCCCACACAAACGAATGCTCCACATGCGGGTTTCACATGCCACCAACTCCACATTCACAGGCAACTTCAGCGCCACAGTCGTTTTCAGATAGCCCTCAATGCAAAGGCTCTAGCACAAATATTGGTGTGAGAGCTAATTCAATCAAGGAAACACTGCATGTTGGTGAAGGGCATATTGAAGAAGGATCAGCCGAGTGGTTCTTGTGGGAGAACAATTCCATTTGGCTCACTAACTTCACACACCATCAGGCTTCAAAGCAGCTCTCAAGGAAACTCAGTTTTCACACTCTATGTTTAGTGCCCTTTAAATGCATTATCTAGGAATGAACCTGGTAGAGCATCCCACACAAACGAATGCTCCACATGCGGGTTTCACATGCCACCAACTCCACATTCACAGGCAACTTCAGCGCCACAGCCATTTTCAGATAGCCCTCAATGCAAAGGCTCTAGACGCAAATATTGGTGTGAGAGCTAATTCAATCAAGGAAACACTGCATGTTGGTGAAGGGCATATTGAAGAAGGATCAGCCGAGTGGTTCTTGTGGGAGAACAACTCCATTTGGCTCACTAACTTCACACACCATCAGGCTTCCAAGCAGCTCTCAAGGAAACTCAGTTTTCACACTCTATGCTTAGTGCCCTTTGTATGGCTTGGACTGAAATGAACCTGGTAGAGCATCCCACACAAACGAATGCTCCACATGCGGGTTTCACATGCCACCAACTCCACATTCACAGGCAACTTCAGCGCCACAGCCGTTTTCAGATAGCCCTCAATGCAAAGGCTCTAGACGCAAATATTGGTGTGAGAGCTAATTCAATCAAGGAAACACTGCATGTTGGTGAAGGGCATACTGAAGAAGGATCAGCCGAGTGGTTCTTGTGGGAGAACAACTCCATTTGGCTCACTAACTTCACACACCATCAGGCTTCCAAGCAGCTCTCAAGGAAACTCAGTTTTCACACTCTATGCTTAGTGCCCTTTGAGTGCATTATCTAGGAATGAACCTGGTAGAGCATCCCACACAAACGAATGCTCCACATGCGGGTTTCACATGCCACCAACTCCACATTCACAGGCAACTTCAGCGCCACAGCCGTTTTCAGATAGCCCTCAATGCAAAGGCTCTAGACGCAAATATTGGTGTGAGAGCTAATTCAATCAAGGAAACACTGCATGTTGGTGAAGGGCATATTGAAGAAGGATCAGCCGAGTGGTTCTTGTGGGAGAACAACTCCATTTGGCTCACTAACTTCACACACCATCAGGCTTCCAAGCAGCTCTCAAGGAAACTCAGTTTTCACACTCTATGCTTAGTGCCCTTTGAGTGCATTATCTAGGAATGAACCTGGTAGAACATCCCACACAAACGAATGCTCCACATGCGGGTTTCACATGCCACCAACTCCACATTCACAGGCAACTTCAGCGCCACAGCCGTTTTCAGATAGCCCTCAATGCAAAGGCTCTAGACGCAAATATTGGTGTGAGAGCTAATTCAATCAAGGAAACACTGCATGTTGGTGAAGGGCATATTGAAGAAGGATCAGCTGAGTGGTTCTTGTGGGAGAACAACTCCATTTGGCTCACTAACTTCACACACCATCAGGCTTCCAAGCAGCTCTCAAGGAAACTCAATTTTCACACTCTATGCTTAGTGCCCTTTGTATGGCTTGGACTGAAATGAACCTGGTAGAGCATCCCACACAAACGAATGCTCCACATGCGGGTTTCACATGCCACCAACTCCACATTCACAGGCAACTTCAGCGCCACAGCCGTTTTCAGATAGCCCTCAATGCAAAGGCTCTAGACGCAAATATTGGTGTGAGAGCTAATTCAATCAAGGAAACACTGCATGTTGGTGAAGGGCATATTGAAGAAGGATCAGCCAAGTGATTCTTGTGGAGAACAATTCCATTTGGCTCACTAACTTCACACACCATCAGGCTTCAAAGCAGCTCTCAAGGAAACTCAGTTTTCACACTCTATGTTTTAGTGCCCTTTGAATGCTTTATCTAGGAATGAACCTGGTAGAGCATCCCACACAAACGAATGCTCCACATGCGGGTTTCACATGCCACCAACTCCACATTCACAGGCAACTTCAGCGCCACAGCCGTTTTCAGATAGCCCTCAATGCAAAGGCTCTAGACGCAAATATTGGTGTGAGAGCTAATTCAATCAAGGAAACACTGCATGTTGGTGAAGGGCATATTGAAGAAGGATCAGCTGAGTGGTTCTTGTGGGAGAACAACTCCATTTGGCTCACTAACTTCACACACCATCAGGCTTCCAAGCAGCTCTCAAGGAAACTCAGTTTTCACACATTATGCTTAGTGCCCTTTGTATGGCTTGGACTGAAATGAACCTGGTAGAGCATCCCACACAAACGAATGCTCCACATGCGGGTTTCACATGCCACCAACTCCACATTCACAGGCAACTTCAGCGCCACAGCCGTTTTCAGATAGCCCTCAATGCAAAGGCTCTAGATGCAAATATTGGTGTGAGAGCTAATTCAATCAAGGAAACACTGCATGTTGGTGAAGGGCATACTGAAGAAGGATCAGCCGAGTGGTTCTTGTGGGAGAACAACTCCATTTGGCTCACTAACTTCACACACCATCAGGCTTCCAAGCAGCTCTCAAGGAAACTCAGTTTTCACACTCTATGCTTAGTGCCCTTTGAGTGCATTATCTAGGAATGAACCTGGTAGAGCATCCCACACAAACGAATGCTCCACATGCGGGTTTCACATGCCACCAACTCCACATTCACAGGCAACTTCAGCGCCACAGCCGTTTTCAGATAGCCCTCAATGCAAAGGCTCTAGACGCAAATATTGGTGTGAGAGCTAATTCAATCAAGGAAACACTGCATGTTGGTGAAGGGCATATTGAAGAAGGATCAGCCGAGTGGTTCTTGTGGGAGAACAACTCCATTTGGCTCACTAACTTCACACACCATCAGGCTTCCAAGCAGCTCTCAAGGAAACTCAGTTTTCACACTCTATGCTTAGTGCCCTTTGAGTGCATTATCTAGGAATGAACCTGGTAGAACATCCCACACAAACGAATGCTCCACATGCGGGTTTCACATGCCACCAACTCCACATTCACAGGCAACTTCAGCGCCACAGCCGTTTTCAGATAGCCCTCAATGCAAAGGCTCTAGACGCAAATATTGGTGTGAGAGCTAATTCAATCAAGGAAACACTGCATGTTGGTGAAGGGCATATTGAAGAAGGATCAGCCAAGTGGTTCTTGTGGAGAACAATTCCATTTGGCTCACTAACTTCACACACCATCAGGCTTCCAAGCAGCTCTCAAGGAAACTCAGTTTTCACACTCTATGTTTAGTGCCTTTAAATGCATTATTTAGGAATGAACCTGGTAGAGCATCCCACACAAACGAATGCTCCACATGCGGGGTTTCACATGCCACCAACTCCACATTCACAGGCAACTTCAGCGCCACAGCCGTTTTCAGATAGCCCTCAATGCAAAGGCTCTAGACGCAAATATTGGTGTGAGAGCTAATTCAATCAAGGAAACACTGCATGTTGGTGAAGGGCATATTGAAGAAGGATCAGCCGAGTGGTTCTTGTGGGAGAACAACTCCATTTGGCTCACTAACTTCACACACCATCAGGCTTCCAAGCAGCTCTCAAGGAAACTCAGTTTTCACACTCTATGCTTAGTGCCCTTTGAGTGCATTATCTAGGAATGAACCTGGTAGAGCATCCCACACAAACGAATGCTCCACATGCGGTTTTCACATGCCACCAACTCCCATTCACAGGCAACTTCAGCGCCACAGCCGTTTTTCAGATAGCCCTCAATGCAAAGGCTCTAGACGCAAATAATGGTGTGAGAGCTAATTCAATCAAGGAAACACTGCATGTTGGTGAAGGGCATATTGAAGAAGGATCAGCCAAGTGGTTCTTGTGGGAGAACAATTCCATTTGGCTCACTAACTTCACACACCATCAGGCTTCAAGCAGCTCTCAAGGAAACTCAGTTTTCACACTCTATGTTTAGTGCCCTTTGAATGCATTATCTAGGAATGAACCTGGTAGAGCATCCCACACAAACGAATGCTCCACATGCGGGTTTCACATGCCACCAACTCCACATTCACAGGCAACTTCAGCCGCCACAGCCGTTTTCAGATAGCCCTCAATGCAAAGGCTCTAGACGCAAATATTGGTGTGAGAGCTAATTCAATCAAGGAAACACTGCATGTTGGTGAAGGGCATATTGAAGAAGGATCAGCCTGAGTGGTTCTCGTGGGAGAACAACTCCATTTGGCTCACTAACTTCACACACCATCAGGCTTCCAAGCAGCTCTCAAGGAAACTCAGTTTTCACACCTATAGCTTAGTGCCCTTTGTATGGCATTGGACTAGAAATGAACCTGGTAGAGCATCCCACACAAACGAATGCTCCACATGCGGGTTTCACTATGCCACCAACTCCACATTCACAGGCAACTTCAGCGCCACAGCCGTTTTCAGATAGCCTCAATGCAAAGGCTCTAGATGCAAATATTCGGTGTGGAGAGCTAATTCAATCAAGGAAACACTGCATGTTGGTGAAGGGCATACTGAAGACGGATCAGCCGAGTGGTTCTTGTGGGAGAACAACTCATTTGGCTCACTAACTTCACACACCATCAGGCTTCCAAGCAGCTCTCAAGGAAACTCAGTTTTCACACTCTATGCTTAGTGCCCTTTGAGTGCATTATCTAGGAATGAACCTGGTAGAGCATCCCACACAAACGAATGCTCCACATGCGGGTTTCACATGCCACCAACTCCACATTAACAGGCAACTTCAGCGCCACAGCCGTTTCCCGATA
>NW_026697583.1:0-60504 GCF_030435755.1 Ochotona princeps
GCGGATCCCTGCTACTCCTGTCGTCCGTGCGATTGGGATGACTGTTGCGCGTGGGGGCCGCCGGCATCCGACCTCACTAGCCCCTTACCCGGAAGATGATACTGTGTATATTTCAATCCTCTGCAGCGGCTGCCAAGTCTGTGCCGAAAGAGAGTCCACAGCACTGCACCTATTTCTTTGATGTTGGAGAGAGGTGCACTATGCCGTGTCTTTCATATGTACTGTCTCGATGTCTCCGCATCGACCGGTTGTGCAGCGGATCAGTGCTTTGCGGTAGCGAGAGTCAGACAGCAGTTCAGGACGCTGCCCTGGTGAGTGAGCGCTCCTGCTGGTTGCTGCTGAAAGACGTGGTCGGTGACCGATAAAGATTGATGTGTTGACATGAACACCAGTTCCTTTCGTTGGGCCTTAGTGGACCCGCATAATCAGTTGAAGGCAGTCTTGTTAAGACCGATACCGACATTCATCCACGCCGATTGTGGTTGACTGTCCAGTTTGACGCGGTAAACGAGGCTCACGGTTTGATGATATGCAGCAATCGATTCGAGGAAGGAGAAGCACGGTGGATCGTGCGGTCTCCGTTGTACACCGGGGATGATACATTGTTCATGGGTTCCTGTGCATATATGAAAATCTGTACAGGTCGATTGTCCGACAGCGAGCCAGCATACGGAATCCCGCTGAAGTTCACCGACTGGATTCGAGTATGGTGCTACAGGTTGAGCTCCTGAAGATGCCTCTATCATCCGTGCCACCTACACAAATTGGTACGTCTCATTGGAACTCCATACCGCTGCCGCGTACAGCCGCTGAACCACATGAGACTTCGACGAAAGCACTCGAGCCATAGAGGGACACAAAGAAATCTGAGCATGTGTCTGCAGTTTCCGATGCCCTCTGCCGCATAGAACGTCGCTCTGCCCTTCTCGCGTGGGGCTCACCGACGCCTGAGCAGTGTGGGCACGATACCGCTGAAGGCATTGATGCATCTGTAGAACTTGAATACTCATAGCAGCTGACAACTCTTCATGTAGGCGACATTGCTCATGCAGCCAAAAGCAGTTGCTGCCATTCAGGAAAGGCAGGCCCCGCCTGAACCGCGGAAAGTTAATCGGGGAAGTACGTGAACGCCAAACAGAGCTGATTTGCAATTGCGGCGCCATGCTAGTTGGGCAGTCGGATATGTCATAATCCAGTACTTGAACACGCTCCAGACATTGCCTCCTACATGCAGCGCTCACGCGCTTCTGTCAGTCTCACCCTTTGCTGCACAGCGCAATATTCTAGCATCACAACTCAGCCCATCACGTCTCCGCTGTCTTCTCCTTCAGCAAAACTACAACAACAAATTTGTGCAAAGCTTATGTAGTACCTCGCTAGCCTTACAATATCGCGCACAACCTCTGGTAAGGCGAAATGGCGCTGTCGGGGCTGAAAGAGATGTGTAGCATGATAGTGTCTACACCATCACGCCACCTGCACACATGTTTGGCAAGTATTTAGAGCCTAGCGCATTTACGTCGCGCATTCTTCCTGGAGTCTATCAAATCTCTCGGCGCCTATAGCTTCCTCCTGTCTCATCTGCAGGCAGGACGGTCAAGGTTTTATCGACATGTTTGTCGGGTACGTCCGCTCGTCCTTTGAGAACGGATGCAGAGCAATCCAAAGGTGAGGCAGGTCGTAGATACAGGACCGTCCCTACTACGCTTCAGGAGCCGACTTCGTTCTAGGGCAGGTGACACGATAACCCACCCTCACCTCCAACACAGCGCTGTCTTCGGAGGCAGTGCCCATCGGCAATCCGTCCTAGAACCCCCGTGCGCTCCTGTAGCCGGATGCGAGAAGCAGAGTTTGTCTGCATCTTGACGATGTATCATTGGCTTTGCTTTTTTGCCGTCGATACTTACCAGGATAGAGGTAACGATGGCTTGATATATGCCCTCGTATATCACCGGTTTGGACGTGCAGACGTCCTACGTCGCTACTGCTACTTTCTTGTGACATCTTGCCGGTACTCTAATGACACGTATTGCGTTTACAGCTCACACCGCTCCCATACTGTATCCCCATTTCAGTTGTCTCCAGCACCTGTGAAAAGGGTGGCAGCCGCGTCCACAGCAGTGCAGCTGCTTCTTCAATGCTGAAATAAGATGCAGTATGCCGCGTATTTCCATGCACTGTCTCGGTGGCCTGGCATCGACCGTCGTGCGGCGGACAGCACTCTGTGGTGGCCAGAATCTGATCGCAGGTCAGAGCTCTGCCCCAGTGGGCGAGCGATTTTGCTAGTTGGTAATGACATTTGTTGCCCGTAATGACAAGCTGCTTCGTTTTGTGCATGAGAGGTGTGTCTCCACCGTCGACGGTGGTGGTTCCTCGTGGTCAGTCGAGGTCTGTCGCATCACACCGGTGGCCGATTGCCTTTATCACCGAGTGTGCCTTGTTATTCAGCTTGACGTGGTTAGCAAGATTCTGAATTTGATTGCACGCAGCAAGCGATTCTTTGAACGAGAAGGTCAGATTATTGTTCACTGCCCGTTGAGCGCCGGGAAATTCACTTCCTCGATCCGTTCCTGTGCATTCATAAAATATATTCATACCCAGTGGCTGGACATCAACCCACCATACCGAGCTGTGCTGAAACTCTCAGACCGGCTTCGAATCTGATGCTGCAGCTTGCACTACTCACAGGTTCTCGCCCAATGTCGGACCGTGATGCACCCCAGGGTCTGTAAACATGAGGCGCTCTGACAAATATCAAGGGCAAGATCGACCAAAACCCCGGATTCGTCTGCATTGGCAGGACAGTCCGAGGAGACATAGCATAGCCCACTCACTTTCTGCCAAGAGAAACACCGTGTTCTGCGGCTTTTCCAGTCGTCGGTTCGCGAAGTGGACGCCAACTGTCTGTGTGAGCCGCGAGCGCGGGACCTCACTGGCCCCCTGCACCTAATACGAAGGGGTGTCCATTAAAATTTTCTGAAGCGCTCGGCACGCCGGTGCAGACCGCGTCCACAGCACGAGAGCGCTATCTGCGTTGCTGTAATCAGAAGCGGAATGCCATGTATCTCGTACGCGCTGTGTCGACGGCCTCGCAGCGGCCGATCAGCAGCGGATAGCGCTCTGCGGTGGTCAGAATCTGATCGCAGGTCAGGGCAGTGCTGGAGCCTGCGAGAGGTTTTGCTCGTCAGTCGTGGACCGTGTCGGCGGTGATGACAAAGTGGTGCTGTTTGTGACCACTGTATTCTCAATTTGGAAGGGTAGTGGACCTGCGTAGTCAGTCGAGGTCTGCCGCATCATACCGGCGAACGGTTGCCTTCAACAGCGACTGTGGCTAGTTAGCCAGGTTGATGCCGTGAGCAAGAAGGCTCAGGCTTTCGTCTTATATAGCAAAAGATCTAGGAAGGACGAGCACGGTCGATCGTTACCTTCCCGTTTAGGAGCGGGGATCTGACTTCATATATGGGTTCCTCTGCGACTTTGAAATGTATCTAGTGTCGAGTGCCATATATCGTCCCAGCGTAGAGAAATGCGCTGAATATCTTCGATCAACCTCAGGTTGGATACTGAAGCTTGCATTCTTCCTTTTACACAGCTAATGCAGAACATAAAGCGCCCCAGATTCTGCGCAGGTAAAGCGCGTCGACGACTCTCAGGCGCTACCTCGATTCAGGCCTCAGACTCGTTCGGCGCACCGCTCAGTCTGGTGTGATTTGATCTCCTCAGCTCACACTTCTCGATGAAACATCGCGGATCCCTGCTATTCCTGTTGTCCGTGCGATTGGGATGACTGTTGCGCGTGGGGGCCGCCGGCATCCGACCTCACTAGCCCCTTACCCGGAAGATGATACTGTGTATATTTCAGTCCTCTGCAGCGGCTGCCAAGTCTGTGCCGAAGGAGTCCACAGCACTGCACCTATTTCTTTGATGTTGGAGACAGGTGCTCTATGCCGTGTCTTTCATATGCACTGTCTCGATGTCTCCGCATCGACCGGTTGTGCAGCGGATCAGTGCTTTGCGGTAGCGAGAGTCAGACAGCAGTTCAGGACGCTGCGTGGTGAGTGAGCGCTCCTGCTGGTTGCTGCTGAAAGACGTGGTCGGTGACCGATAAAGATTGATGTGTTGACATGAACACCAGTTCCTTTCGTTGGGCCTTAGTGGACCTGCATAATCAGTTGAAGGCAGTCTTGTCAAGACCGATACCGACATTCATCCACGCCGATTGTGGTTGACTGTCCAGTGTGACTTGGTGAGCGAGGCTCACGGTTTGATGATATGCAGCAATCGATTCGAGGAAGGAGAAGCACGGTGGATCGTGCGGTCTCCGTTGTACACCGGGGAGGATACATTGTTCATGGGTTCCTGTGCATATATGAAAATCTGTACAGGTCGATTGTCCGACAGCGAGCTAGCATACGGAATCCCGCTGAAGCTCACTGCCTGGATTCGAGGACGGTGCTACAGGTTGAGCTCCTGAAGGTGCCTCTATCATCCGTGCCACCTACACAAATTCGTACGTCCCTTTGGAACTCCATACCGCTACCGCGTACAGCCGCTGAACCACATGAGACTTCGACCAAAGCACTCGAGCCTACTAGCGACACAAGCAAGTCTGGGCACATCCCTGCAATTTCCGATGCCCTCGGTCACATAGGTCCTCGCTCTGCCGTTCTCGCGTTGGGCTCACTGCCTCCTGATTAGGGTGGGCGCGGAATCCCCGAACACTTTGACGCTTTCATAGAACCCGAATGCTCGTAGCAGCTGACGACTCCTCATGTAGGCGACATTGCTCATGCAGCCAAATGCAGTTGCTGCCATTCAGCAAAGGCAGGCCCCGCCTGAACCGCGGAAAGTTAATCGGGAAAGTACGTGAACGACAAACACAGCTGATTTGCAATTGCGGCGCCATGCTAGTTGGGCAGCCGGATATGTCATAATCCAGTACTTGAACACGCTCCAGACCATGCCTCCCACATGCAGCGCTCACGCGCTTCTGTCAGTCTCACCTTTGCCTCAGCGGCGCAATATGCTAGGATCACAACTCAGTCCATCATGTCTCCGCTGTCTTCTCCTTCAGCACAACTAAAACAACAGACTTGTGCAAAGCATACGTAGAAGCCCACTAGTCTTACAATACCGCGCACGACCTCTGATAAGGCGAAATGGCGCTGTCGGGGCTGGAAGAGATCTGTTGCATGATATTCCGTACACCATCACGCCCCCTGCACACGTGTGTGGCAAGTGTTTAAAGCCTAGCGCATTTACGTCGTGCATTATTCCTAGAGTCTATCAAATCTCTCGGCGCCTATAGCTTCCTCCTGTCTCATCTGCAGGCAGGACGGTCAAGGTTTTATCGACATGTTTGTCGGGTATGTCCGCTCGTCCTTTGAGAACGGATGCAGACCAATCCAAAGGTGAGACAGGTGGTAGATACAGGACCGTCCCTACTACGCTTCAGGAGCCGACTTCGTTCTAGGGCAGGTGACACGATAACCCACCCTCACCTCCAACACAGCGCTGTCCTCGGAGGCAGTGCCCATCGGCACTCCGTCCTAGAACCCCCGTGCACTCCTGTAGCCGGATGCGAAAAGCAGAGTTTGTCTGCAGCTTGACGATGCATCATTGGCATTCCTTTTCTGCTGTCGATACTAACCAGGATAGAGGTAACGATGGCTTGATATATGCCCTCGTATATCACCGGTTTGGACGTGTAGATGTCCTACGTCGCTACTGCTACTTTCTTGTGACATCTTGCCGGTACTCTAATGACACGTATTGCGTTTACAGCTCACACCGCTCCCATACTGTATCCCCATTTCAATTGTCTCCAGCACCTGTGAAAAGGGTGGCAGCCGCGTCCACAGCAGTGCAGCTGCTTCTTCAATGCTGAAATAAGATGCAGTATGCCGCGTATTTCCATGCACTGTCTCGGTGGCCTGGCACCGACCGTCGTGCGGCGGACAGCACTCTGTGGTGGCCAGAATCTGATCGCAGGTCAGAGCTCTGCCCCAGTGGGCGAGCGATTTTGCTAGTTGGTAATGACATTCTTTCCCGTAATGGCAGGTTGCTTCGTTTTGTGCATGAGAGGTGTATCTCCACCGTCGACGGTGGTGGTTCCTCGTGGTCAGTCGAGGTCTGTCGCATCACACCGGTGGCCGATTGCCTTTATCACCGAGTGTGCCTTGTTATTCAGCTTGACGTGGTTAGCAAGACTCTGAGTTTGATTGCACGCAGCAAGCGATTCTTTGAACGAGAAGGTCAGATTATTGTTCACTGCCCGTTGAGCGCCGGGAAATTCACTTCCTCGATCCGTTCCTGTGCATTCATAAAATATATTCATACCCAATGGCTGGACATCAACCCACCATACCGAGCTGTGCTGAAACTCTCAGACCGGCTTCAAATCTGACGCTGCAGCTTGCACTACTCACAAGTTCTCGCCCAATGTCGGACCGTGATGCACCCCAGGGTCTGTAAACGTGAGGCGCTCTGACAAATATCAAGGGCTAGATCGACCAAAACCCCGGATTCGTCTGCATTGGCAGGACAGTCCGAGGAGACATAGCATAGCCCACTCACTCTCTGCCAAGAGAAACACCGTGTTCTGCGGCTTTTCCAGTCGTCGGTTCGCGAAGTGGACGCCAACTGTCTGTGTGAGCCGCGAGCGCGGGACCTCACTGGCCCCTTGCACCTAATACGAAGGGGTGTCCATTAAAATTTTCTGAAGCGCTCGGCACGCCGGTGCAGACCGCGTCCACAGCACGAGAGCGCTATCTGCGATGCTGTAATCAGAAGCGGAATGCCATGTATCCCGTACGCGCTGTGTCGACGGCCTCGCAGCGGCCGATCAGCAGCGGATAGCGCTCTGCGGTGGTCAGAATCTGATCGCAGGTCAGGGCAGTGCTGGAGCCTGCGAGAGGTTTTGCTCGTCAGTCGTGGACCGTGTCGGCGGTGATGACAAAGTGGTGCTGTTTGTGACCACTGTATTCTCAATTTGGAAGGGTAGTGGACCTGCGTAGTCAGTCGAGGTCTGCCGCATCATACCGGTGGACGGTTGCCTTCAACAGCGACTGTGGCTAGTTAGCCAGGTTGATGCCGTGAGCAAGAAGGCTCAGGCTTTCGTCTTATATAGCAAAAGATCTAGGAAGGACGAGCACAGTCGATCGTTACCTTCCCGTTTAGGAGCGGGGATCTGACTTCATATATGGGTTCCTCTGCGACTTTGAAATATACCTAGTGTCGAGTGCCATATATCGTCCCAGCGTAGAGAAATGCGCAGAATATCTTCGATCAACCTCAGGTTGGATACTGAAGCTTGCATTCTTCCTTTTACACAGCTAATGCAGAACATAAAGCGCCCCAGATTCTGCGCAGGTAAAGCGCGTCGACGACTCTCAGGCGCTACCTCGATTCAGGCCTCAGACTCGTTCGGCGCACCGCTCAGTCTGGTGTGATTTGATCTCCTCAGCTCACACTTCTCGATGAAACATCGCGGATCCCTGCTATTCCTGTCGTCCGTGCGATTGGGATGACTGTTGCGCGTGGGGGCCGCCGGCATCCGACCTCACTAGCCCCTTACCCGGAAGGTGATACTGTGTATATTTCAATCCTCTGCAGCGGCTGCCAAGTCTGTGCCGAAAGAGTCCACAGCACTGCACCTATTTTTTTGATGTTGGAGACAGGTGCACTATGCCGTGTCTTTCGTATGCGCTCTCTCGATGTCTCCGCATCGACCGGTTGTGCAGCGGATCAGTGCTTTGCGGTAGCGAGAGTCAGACAGCAGTTCAGGACGCTGCCGTGGTGGGTGGGCGCTCCTGCTGGTTGCTGTTGAAAGACGTGGTCGGTGACCGATAAAGATTGATGTGTTGACATGAACACCAGTTCCTTTCGTTGGGCCTTAGTGGACCCGCATAATCAGTTGAAGGCAGTCTTGTTAAGACCGATACCGACATTCATCCACGCCGATTGTGGTTGACTGTCCAGTTTGACGTGGTGAGCGAGGCTCACGGTTTGATGATATGCAGCAATCGATTCGAGGAAGGAGAAGCACGGTGGATCGTGCGGTCTCCGTTGTACACCGGGGATGATACATTGTTCATGGGTTCCTGTGCATATATGAAAATCTGTACAGGTCGATTGTCCGACAGCAAGCTAGCATACGGAATTCCGCTGAAGCTCACCGACTGGATTCGAGTATGGTGCTACATGTTGAGCTCCTGAAGATGCCTCTATCATCCGTGCCACCTACACAAATTCGTACGTCTCTTTGGAACTCCATACCGCTGCCGCGTACAGCCGCTGAACCACATGAGACTTCGACCAAAGCACTCGAGCCTACTAGCGACACAAGCAAGTCTGGGCATATCCCTGCAATTTCCGATGCCCTCGGTCACATAGGTCCTCGCTCTGCCGTTCTCGCGTTGGGCTCACTGCCTCCTGAGTAGGGTGGGCGCGGAATCCCCGAACACTTTGACGCTTTCATAGAACCCGAATGCTCGTAGCAGCTGACGACACTTCATGTAGGCGACATTGCTCATGCAGCCAAAAGCAGTTGCTGCCATTCAGCCAAAGCAGGCCCCGCCTGAACCGCGGAACGTTAATCGGGAAAGTACGTGAGCGACAAACACAGCTGATTTGCAATTGCGGCGCCATGCTAGTTGGGCAGCCGGATATGTCATAATCCAGTACTTGAACACGCTCCAGACCATGCCTCCCACATGCAGCGCTCACGCGCTTCTGTCAGTCTCACCTTGGCCTCAGCGGCGCAATATGCTAGGATCACAACTCAGTCCATCATGTCTCCGCTGTCTTCTCCTTCAGCACAACTAAAACAACAGACTTGTGCAAAGCATACGTAGAAGCCCACTAGTCTTACAATACCGCGCACGACCTCTGATAAGGCGAAATGGCGCTGTCGGGGCTGGAAGAGATCTGTTGCATGATATTCCGTACACCATCACGCCCCCTGCACACGTGTGTGGCAAGTGTTTAAAGCCTAGCGCATTTACGTCGTGCATTATTCCTAGAGTCTATCAAATCTCTCGGCGCCTATAGCTTCCTCCTGTCTCATCTGCAGGCAGGACGGTCAAGGTTTTATCGACATGTTTGTCGGGTATGTCCGCTCGTCCTTTGAGAACGGATGCAGACCAATCCAAAGGTGAGACAGGTGGTAGATACAGGACCGTCCCTACTACGCTTCAGGAGCCGACTTCGTTCTAGGGCAGGTGACACGATAACCCACCCTCAGCTCCAACACAGCGCTGTCTTCGGAGGCAGTGCCCATCGGCACTCCGTCCTAGAACCCCCGTGCACTCCTGTAGCCGGATGCGAAAAGCAGAGTTTGTCTGCAGCTTGACGATGCATCATTGGCTTTCCATTTTTGCCGTCGATACTAACCAGGATAGAGGTAACGATGGCTTGATATATGCCCTCGTATATCACCGGTTTGGACGTGCAGATGTCCTACGTCGCTACTGCTACTTTCTTGTGACATCTTGCCAGTACTCTAATGACACGTATTGCATTTACAGCTCACACCGCTCCCATACTGTATCCCCATTTCAGTTGTCTCCAGCACCTGTGAAAAGGGTGGCAGCCGCGTCCACAGCAGTGCAGCTGCTTCTTCAATGCTGAAATAAGATGCAGTATGCCGCGTATTTCCATGCACTGTCTCGGTGGCCTGGCATCGACCGTCGTGCGGCGGACAGCACTCTGTGGTGGCCAGAATCTGATCGCAGGTCAGGGCTCTGCCTTAGTGGGCGAGCGCTTTTGCTAGTTGGTAATGACATTCGTTCCCGTAATGGCAAGCTGCTTCGTTTTGTGCATGAGAGGTGTATCTCCACCGTCGACGGTGGTGGTTCCTCGTGGTCAGTCGAGGTCTGTCGCATCACACCGGTGGCCGATTGCCTTTATCACCGAGTGTGCCTTGTTATTCAGCTTGACGTGGTTAGCAAGACTCTGAGTTTGATTGCACGCAGCAAGCGATTCTTTGAACGAGAAGGTCAGATTATTGTTCACTGCCCGTTGAGCGCCGGGAAATTCACTTCCTCGATCCGTTCCTGTGCATTCATAAAATATATTCATACCCAATGGCTGGACAGCAACCCACCATACCGAGCTGTGCTGAAACTCTCAGACCGGCTTCGTATCTGATGCTGCAGCTTGCACTACTCACAAGTTCTCGTCCAATGTCGGACCGTGATGCACCCCAGGGTCTGTAAACGTGAGGCGCTCTGACAAATATCAAGGGCAAGATCGACCAAAACCCCGGATTCGTCTGCATTGGCAGGACAGTCCGAGGAGACATAGCATAGCCCACTCACTTTCTGCCAAGAGAAACACCGTGTTCTGCGGCTTTTCCAGTCGTCGGTTCGCGAAGTGGACGCCAACTGTCTGTGTGAGCCGCGAGCGCGGGACCTCACTGGCCCCTTGCACCTAATACGAAGGGGTGTCCATTAAAATTTTCTGAAGCGCTCGGCACGCCGGTGCAGACCGCGTCCACAGCACGAGAGCGCTATCTGCGTTGCTGTAATCAGAAGCGGAATGCCATGTATCTCGTACGCGCTGTGTCGACGGCCTCGCAGCGGCCGATCAGCAGCGGATAGCGCTCTGCGGTGGTCAGAATCTGATCGCAGGTCAGGGCAGTGCTGGAGCCTGCGAGAGGTTTTGCTCGTCAGTCGTGGACCGTGTCGGCGGTGATGACAAAGTGGTGCTGTTTGTGACCACTGTATTCTCAATTTGGAAGGGTAGTGGACCTGCGTAGTCAGTCGAGGTCTGCCGCATCATACCGGCGAACGGTTGCCTTCAACAGCGACTGTGGCTAGTTAGCCAGGTTGATGCCGTGAGCAAGAAGGCTCAGGCTTTCGTCTTATATAGCAAAAGATCTAGGAAGGACGAGCACGGTCGATCGTTACCTTCCCGTTTAGGAGCGGGGATATGACTTCATATATGGGTTCCTCTGCGACTTTGAAATGTACCTAGTGTCGAGTGCCATATATCGTCCCAGCGTAGAGAAATGCGCAGAATATCTTCGATCAACCTCAGGTTGAATACTGAAGCTTGCATTCTTCCTTTTACACAGCTAATGCAGAACATAAAGCGCCCCAGGTTCTGCGCAGGTAATGCGCGTCGACGACTATCAGGCGCTACCTCGATTCAGGCCTCAGACTCGTTCGGCGCACCGCTCAGTCTGGTGTGATTTGATCTCCTCAGCTCACACTTCTCGATGAAACATCGCGGATCCCTGCTATTCCTGTTGTCCGTGCGATTGGGATGACTGTTGCGCGTGGGGGCTGCCGGCATCCGACCTCACTAGCCCCTTACCCGGAAGATGATACTGTGTATATTTCAGTCCCCTGCAGCGCCTGCCAAGTCTGCGCAGAAAGAGTCCACAGCACTGCACCTATTTCTTTGATGTTGGAGAGAGGTGCACTATGCCGTGTCTTTCATGTGCACTGTCTCGATGTCTCCGCATCGACCGGTTGTGC
Organism: Ochotona princeps; assembly: GCF_030435755.1. Taxonomy (NCBI): domain Eukaryota; kingdom Metazoa; phylum Chordata; class Mammalia; order Lagomorpha; family Ochotonidae; genus Ochotona; species Ochotona princeps. The sequence continues at coordinate 11,484 of NW_026697583.1, forward strand.
AGCGGATCAGCTCTCCGCGTAGGCGACATTGCTCATGCAGTCAGAAGCAGTTGCTGCCATTCAGGAAAGGCAGGCCCCGCCTGAACCGCTGAAAGTTAATCGGGAAAGTACGTGAACGGCAAACACAGCTGATTTGCAATTGCGGCGCCATGCTAGTTTGGGCAGCCGGATATGTATATTCCAGTACTTGAACACGCTCCAGACCATGCCTCCCACATGCAGCGCTCACGCGCTTCTGTCAGTCTCACCCTTGCCTCAGCGGTGCAATATGCTATGATCACAACTCAGCCCATCACGTCTCCGCTGTCTTCTCCTTCAACAAAACTACAACAACAAATTTGTGCAAAGCTTATGTAGTACCTCGCTAGCCTTACAATATCGCGCAAGACCTTTGATAAGGCGATATGGCGCTGTCGGGGCTGGAAGAGATCTGTTGCATGATATTCCGTACACCATCACGCCCCCTGCACACGTGTGAGGCATGTGTTTAGAGCCTAGCGCATTTACGTCGTGCATTCTTCCTAGAGTCTATCAAATCTCTCGGCGCCTATAGCTTCCTCCTGTCTCATCTGCAGGCAAGACGGTCGAGGTTTTATCGACATGTTTGTCGGGTACGTCCGCTCGTCCTTTGAGAACGGATGCAGACCAATCCAAAGGTGAGGCAGGTCGTAGATACAGGACCGTCCCTACTACGCTTCAGGAGCCGACTTCGTTCTAGGGCAGGTGACACGATAACCCACCCTCACCTCCAACACAGCGCTGTCTTCGGAGGCAGTGCCCATCGGCACTCCGTCCTAGAACCCCCGTGCGCTCCTGTAGCCGGATGCGAAAAGCAGAGTTTGTCTGCAGCTTGACGATGTATCATTGGCGTTCCTTTTTCGCTGTCGATACTAACCAGGATAGAGGTAACGATGGCTTGATATATGCCCTCGTATATCACCGGTTTGGACGTGCAGATGTCCTACGTCGCTACTGCTCCTTTCTTCTGACATCTTGCCAGTACTCTAATGACACGTATTGCATTTACAGCTCACACCGCTCCCATACAGCATCCCCATTTCAATTGTCTCCAGCACCTGTTAAAAGGGTGGCAGCCGCGTCCACAGCAGTGCAGCTGCTTCTTCAATGGTGAAATCAGATGCAGTATGCCGCGTATTTCCATGCATTGTCTCGGTGGCCTGGCATCGACCGTCGTGCGGCGGACAGCACTCTGTGGTGGCCAGAATCTGATCGCAGGTCAGGGCTCCGCCTTAGTGGGCGAACGCTTTTGCTAGTTGGTAATGACGTTTGTTGCCCGTAATGACAAGCTGCTTCGTTTTGTGCATGAGAGGTGTATCTCCACCGTCGACGGTGGTGGTTCGTCGTGGTCAGTCGAGGTCTGTCGCATCACACCGGTGGCCGATTGCCTTTATCACCGAGTGTGCCTTGTTATTCAGCTTGACGTGGTTAGCAAGACTCTGAGTTTGATTGCACGCAGCAAGCGATTCTTTGAACGAGAAGGTCAGATTATTGTTCACTGCCCGTTGAGCGCCGGGAAATTCACTTCCTCGATCCGTTCCTGTGCATTCATAAAATATATTCATACCCAATGGCTGGACATCAACCCACCATACCGAGCTGTGCTGAAACTCTCAGACCGGCTTCGAATCTGATGCTGCAGCTTGCACTACTCACAGGTTCTCGGCCAATGTCGTACCTTGATGCACCCCAGGGTCTGTAAACGTGAGGCGCTCTGACAAATATCAAGGGCTAGATCGACCAAAACCCCGGATTCGTCTGCATTGGCAGGACAGTCCGAGGAGACATAGCATAGCCCACTCACTTTCTGCCAAGAGAAACACCGTGTTCTGCGGCTTTTCCAGTCGTCGGTTCGCGAAGTGGACGCCAACTGTCTGTGTGAGCCGCGAGCGCGGGACCTCACTGGCCCCTTGCACCTAATACGAAGGGGTGTCCATTAAAATTTTCTGAAGCGCTCGGCACGCCGGTGCAGACCGCGTCCACAGCACGAGAGCGCTATCTGCGTTGCTGTAATCAGAAGCGGAATGCCATGTATCTCGTACGCGCTGTGTCGACGGCCTCGCAGCGGCCGATCAGCAGCGGATAGCGCTCTGCGGTGGTCAGAATCTGATCGCAGGTCAGGGCAGTGCTGGAGCCTGCGAGAGTTTTTGCTCGTCAGTCGTGGACCGTGTCAGCGGTGATGACAAAGTGGTGCTGTTTGTGACCACTGTATTCTCAATTTGGAAGGGTAGTGGACCTGCGTAGTCAGTCGAGGTCTGCCGAATCATACCGGCGAACGGTTGCCTTCAACAGCGGTCGTGATTAGTTAGTCAGGTTGACGCCGTGATGAAGAAGGCTCAGGCTTTCGTCTTATATAGCAAAAGATCTAAGAAGGACGAGCACGATCGATCGTTACCTTCCCGTTTAGGAGCGGGGATCTGACTTCATATATGGGTTCCTCTGCGACTTTGAAATATACCTAGTGTCGAGTGCCATATATCGTCCCAGCGTAGAGAAATGAGGTGAATATCTTCGATCAACCCCAGGTTGGATACTGAAGCTTGCATTCTTCCTTTTACACAGCAAATGCAGAACATAAAGTGCCCCAGTTTCTGCGCAGGTAAAGCGCGTCGACGACTCTCAGGCGCTACCTCGATTCAGGCCTCAGACTCGTTCGGCGCACCGCTCAGTCTGGTGTGATTTGATCTCCTCAGCTCACACTTCTCGATGAAACATCGCGGATCCCTGCTATTCCTGTCGTCCGTGCGATTGGGATGACTGTTGCGCGTGGGGGCCGCCGGCATCCGACCTCACTAGCCCCTTACCCGGAAGATGATACTGTGTATATTTCAGTCCTCTGCAGCGGCTGCCAAGTCTGTGCCGAAAGAGTCCACAGCACTGCACCTATTTCTTTGATGTTGGAGACAGGTGCACTATGCCCTGTCTTTCATATGCACTGTCTCGATGTCTCCGCATCGACAGGTTGTGCAGCAGATCAGTGCTTTGCGGTAGCGAGAGTCAGACAGCAGTTCAGGACGCTGCCGTGGTGGGTGAGCGCTCCTGCTGGTTGCTGTTGAAAGACGTGGTCGGTGACCGATAAAGATTGATGTGTTGACATGAACACCAGTTCCTTTCGTTGGGCCTTAGTGGACCCGCATAATCAGTTGAAGGCAGTCTTGTCAAGACCGATACCGACATTCATCCACGCCGACTGTGGTTGACTCTCCAGTTTGACGTGGTAAGCGAGGCTCACGGTTTGATGATATGCAGCAATCGATTCGAGGAAGGAGAAGCACGGTGGATCGTGCGGTCTCCGTTGTACACCGGGGATGATACATTGTTCATGGGTTCCTGTGCATATATGAAAATCTGTACAGCTCGATTGTCCGACAGCGAGCTAGCATACGGAATTCCGCTGAAGTTCACCGACTGGATTCGAGTATGGTGCTACATGTTGAGCTCCTGAAGATGCCTCTATCATCCGTGCCACCTACACAAATTGGTACGTCTCTTTGGAACTCCATACCGCTGCCGCGTACAGCCGCTGAACCACATGAGACTTCGACGAAAGCACTCGAGCCAACTAGCGACACAAGCAAGTCTGGGCACATCCCTGCAATTTCCGATGCCCTCGGTCACATAGGTCCTCGCTCTGCCGTTCTCGCGTTGGGCTCACTGCCTCCTGAGTAGGGTGGGCGCGGAATCCCCGAACACTTTGACGCTTTCATAGAACCCGAATGCTCGTAGCAGCTGACGACTCCTCATGTAGGCGACATTGCTCATGCAGCCAAAAGCAGTTGCTGCCATTCAGGAAAGGCAGGCCCCGCCTGAACCGCGGAAAGTTAATCGGGGAAGTACGTGAACGACAAACACAGCTGATTTGCAATTGCGGCGCCATGCTAGTTGGGCAGCCGGATATGTCATAATCCAGTACTTGAACACGCTCCAGACCATGCCTCCCACATGCAGCGCTCACGCGCTTCTGTCAGTCTCACCTTTGCCTCAGCGGCGCAATATGCTAGGATCACAACTCAGTCAATCATGTCTCCGCTGTCTTCTCCTTCAGCACAACTAAAACAACAGACTTGTGCAAAGCATACGTAGAAGCCCTCTAGTCTTACAATACCGCGCACGACCTCTAATGAGGCGAAACGGCGCTGTCGGGGCTGGAAGAGATGTGCCGCATGATAGTGTCTACACCATCACGCCACCTGCACACGTGTTTGGCAAGATTTTAGAGCCTAGCGCATTTACGTCGTGCATTCTTCCTAGAGTCTATCAATTCTCTCAGCGCCTATAGCTTCCTCCTGTCTCATCTGCAGGCAGGACGGTCAAGGTTTTATCGACATGTTTGTCGGAATCGTCCGCTCGTCCTTTGAGAACGGATGCAGACCAATCCAAAGGTGAAACAGGTTGTAGATACAGGACCGTCCCTACTACGCTTCAGGAGCCGACTTCGTTCTAGGGCAGGTGACACGATAACCCACCCTCACCTCCAACACAGCGCTGTCTTCGGAGGCAGTGCCCATCGGCACTCCGTCCAAGAACCCCCGTGCGCTCCTGTAGCCAGATGCGAGAAGCAGAGTTTGTCTGCATCTTGACGATGTATCACTGGCTTTCCTTTTTTGCCGTCGATACTAACCAGGATAGAGGTAACGATGGCTTGATATATGCCCTCGTATATCACCGGTTTGGACGTGCAGATGTCCTACGTCGCTACTGCTACTTTCTTGTGACATCTTGCCAGTACTCTAATGACACGTATTGCGTTTACAGCTCACACCGCTCCCATACTGTATCCCCATTTCCATTGTCCCCAGCACCTGTGAAAAGGGTGGCAGCCGCGTCCACAGCAGTGCAGCTGCTTCTTCAATGGTGAAATCAGATGCAGTATGCCGCGTATTTCCATGCATTGTCTCGGTGGCCTGGCATCGACCGTCGTGCGGCGGACAGCACTCTGTGGTGGCCAGAATCTGATCGCAGGTCAGGGCTCCGCCTTAGTGGGCGAGCGATTTTGCTAGTTGGTAATGACATTCGTTCCCGTAATGGCAAGCTGCTTCGTTTTGTGCATGAGAGGTGTATCTCCACCGTCGACGGTGGTGGTTCCTCGTGGTCAGTCGAGGTCTGTCGCATCACACCGGTGGCCGATTGCCTTTATCACCGAGTGTGCCTTGTTATTCAGCTTGACGTGGTTAGCAAGACTCTGAGTTTGATTGCACGCAGCAAGCGATTCTTTGAACGAGAAGGTCAGATTATTGTTCACTGCCCGTTGAGCGCCGGGAAATTCACTTCCTCGATCCGTTCCTGTGCATTCATAAAATATATTCATACCCAATGGCTGGACATCAACCCACCATACCGAGCTGTGTTGAAATTCTCAGACCGGCTTCAAATCTGACGCTGCAGCTTGCACTACTCACAAGCTCTCGGCCAATGTCGGACCGTGATGCACCCCAGGGTCTGTAAACGTGAGGCGCTCTGACAAATATCAAGGGCTAGATCGACCAAAACCCCGGATTCGTCTGCATTGGCAGGACAGTCCGAGGAGACATAGCATAGCCCACTCACTCTCTGCCAAGAGAAACACCGTGTTCTGCGGCTTTTCCAGTCGTCAGTTCGCGAAGTGGACGCCAACTGTCTGTGTGAGCCGCGAGCGCGGGACCTCACTGGCCCCTTGCACCTAATACGAAGGGGTGTCCATTAAAATTTTCTGAAGCGCTCGGCACGCCGGTGCAGACCGCGTCCACAGCACGAGAGCGCTATCTGCGGTGCTGTAATCAGAAGCGGAATGCCATGTATCCCGTACGCGCTGTGTCGACGGCCTCGCAGCGGCCGATCAGCAGCGGATAGCGCTCTGCGGTGGTCAGAATCTGATCGCAGGTCAGGGCAGTGCTGGAGCCTGCGAGAGGTTTTGCTCGTCAGTCGTGAACCGTGTCGGCGGTGATGACAAAGTGGTGCTGTTTGTGACCACTGTATTCTCAATTTGGAAGGGTAGTGGACCTGCGTAGTCAGTCGAGGTCTTCCGCATCATACCGGCGAACGGTTGCCTTCAACAGCGGTTGTGGCTAGTTAGCCAGGTTGACGCCGTGATGAAGAAGGCTCAGGCTTTCGTCTTATATAGCAAAAGATCTAGGAAGGACGAGCACGGTCGATCGTTACCTTCCCGTTTAGGAGCGGGGATCTGACTTCATATATGGGTTTCCTCTGCGACTTTGAAATATACCTAGTGTCGAGTGCCATATATCGTCCCAGCGTAGAGAAATGCGCTGAATATCTTCGATCAACCTCAGGTTGGATACTGAAGCTTGCATTCTTCCTTTTACACAGCTAATGCAGAACATAAAGCGCCCCAGGTTCTGCACAGGCAAAGCGCGTCGACGACTATCAGGCGCTACCTCGATTCAGGCCCTCAGACTCGTTCGGCGCACCGCTCAGTCTGGTGTGATTTGATCTCCTCAGCTCACACTTCTCGATGAAACATCGCGGATCCCTGCTATTCCTGTCGTCCGTGCGATTGGGATGACTGTTGCGCGTGGGGGGCCGCCGGCATCCGACCTCAATAACCCCTTACCCGGAAGATGATATTGTGTATATTTCAGTCCTCTGCAGCGGCTGCCAAGTCTGTGCCGAAAGAGTCCACAGCACTGCACCTATTTCTTTGATGTTGGAGACAGGTGCACTATGCCCTGTCTTTCATATGCACTGTCTCGATGTCTCCGCATCGACCGGTTGTGCAGCGGATCAGTGCTTTGCGGTAGCGAGAGTCAGACAGCAGTTCAGGACGCTGCCGTGGTGAGTGAGCGCTCCTGCTGGTTGCTGCTGAAAGACGTGGTCGGTGACCGATAAAGATTGATGTGTTGACATGAACACCAGTTCCTTTCGTTGGGCCTTAGTGGACCCGCATAATCAGTTGAAGGCAGTCTTGTCAAGACCGATACCGACATTCATCCACGCCGATTGTGGTTGACTGTCCAGTTTGACGCGGTAAACGAGGCTCACGGTTTGATGATATGCAGCAATCGATTCGAGGAAGGAGAAGCACGGTGGATCGTGCGGTCTCCGTTGTACACCGGGGATGATACATTGTTCATGGGTTCCTGTGCATATATGAAAATCTGTACAGGTCGAATGTCCGACAGCGAGCTAGCATACGGAATCCCGCTGAAGCTCACCCACTGGGTCCGAGTATGGTGCTACAAATTGAGCTCCTGAAGATGCCTCTATCATCCGTGCCACCTACACAAGTTGGTACGTCCCTTTGGAACTCCATACCGCTGCCGCGTACAGCCGCTGAACCACATGAGACTTCGACGAAAGCATTCGAGCCATAGAGGGACACAAAGAAATCTGAGCATGTGTCTGCAGTTTCCGATGCCCTCTGCCGCATAGAACGTCGCTCTGCCCTTCTCGCGTGGGGCTCACCGCCGCCTGAGTAGTGTGGGTACGATATCGCTGAAGGCATTGATGCTTCTGTAGAACTTGAATACTCATAGCAGCTGACAACTCTTCATGTAGGCGACATTGCTCATGCAGCCAAAAGCAGTTGCTGCCAATCAGGAAAGGCAGGCCCCGCCTGAACCGCGGAAAGTTAATCGGGGAAGTACGTGAACGGCAAACACAGCTGATTTGCAATTGCGGCGCCATGCTAGTTCGGCAGCCGGATATGTCATAATCCAGTACTTGAACACGCTCCAGACCATGCCTCCGACATGCGGCGCCCACGCGCTTCTGTCAGTCTCACCCTTGCCTCAGCGGCGCAATATGCTATGATCACAACTCAGCCCATCACGTCTCCGCTGTCTTCTCCTTCAACAAAACTACAACAACAAATTTGTGCAAAGCTTATATAGTACCTCGCTAGCCTTACAATATCGCGCACGACCTCTGATAAGGCGAAATGGCTCTGTCGGGGCTGGAAGAGATCTGTTGCATGATATTCCGTACACCATCACGCCCCCTGCACACGTGTGCGGCAAGTGTTTAGAGCCTAGCGCATTTACGTCGTGCATTCTTCCTAGAGTCTATCAAATCTCTCAGCGCCTATAGCTTCCTCCTGTCTCATCTGCAGGCAGGACGGTCAAGGTTTTATCGACATGTTTGTCGGGTACGTCCGCTCGTCCTTTGAGAACGGATGCAAACCAATCCAAAGGTGAGACAGGGGTAGATACAGGACCGTGCCTACTACGCTTCAGGAGCCGACTTCGTTCTAGGGCAGGTGACACGATAACCCACCCCTCACCTCCAACACCATCGGCACTCCGTTCTAGAACCCCCGTGCGCTCCTGTAGCCGGATGCGAAAAGCAGAGTTTGTCTGCATCTTAACGATGTATCACTGGCTTTCCTTTTTTGCCGTCGATACTAACCAGGATAGAGGTAACGATGGCTTGATATATGCCCTCGTATATCACCGGTTTGGACGTGCAGATGTCCTACGTCGCTACTGCTACTTTCTTGTGACATCTTGCCGGTACTCTGATGACACGTATTGCGTTTACAGCTCACACCGCTCCCATACTGTATCCCCATTTCAATTGTCTCCAGCACTTGTTAAAAGGGTGGCAGCCGCGTCCACAGCAGTGCAGCTGCTTCTTCAATGCTGAAATAAGATGCAGTATGCCGCGTATTTCCATGCACTGTCTCGGTGGCCTGGCATCGACCGTCGTGCGGCGGATAGCACTCTGTGGTGGCCAGAATCTGATCGCAGGTCAGGGCTCTGCCCTAGTGGGCGAGCGCTTTTGCTAGTTGGTAATGACATTTGTTGCCCGTAATGACAAGCTGCTTCGTTTTGTGCATGGGAGGTGTATCTCCACCGTCGACGGTGGTGGTTCCTCGTGGTCAGTCGAGGTCTGCCGCATCACACCGGTGGCCGATTGCCTTTATCACAGAGTGTGCCTTGTTATTCAGCTTGACGTGGTTAGCAAGACGCTGCTCGGGAAGGCGGAAAAGCTATCCCAAATCACAACACATTTGCCTGACCTGCATGCGGTACCACTTTGAGTGCCAGCGACCTGGTGCGTGCAGTGGGATATGTTGGAACGCGAGAACACTGCTACCAGAAAGCTTACGGGGAGAATACCCACAGATACAACCGCGATCCCGGGATTCTTGTTTGCCTGAAGCGTGCCCCGCGTAAAACGTCGATACGATCACTGCCGAGTGTGTCGTGTGTCGCAGTACATCAGAGGGGCATATGCAATCCATAGGCATCGATAGGTGCACCTTCCAGCAGAAGGTTTACCTACATTGCACACTACTGTCTCGCTTCTCTTCATATACAAATCGTGCGGGCCGCACTGGTCAGTACCGAGCTTTGGCGCTTCGTCAACGGAGACTCGTACGACAGCAAATGATTTCATATGAGAGCTGCACGGGGCCTTGACATACTAAGAGTGGACGAGAACGGAGACCCGAAGGCTGATTGAGGGCGGGGCGGCGAGCCACCGTCGCCGTCCGCGTCATATATGGCGCATATGACGTATGGTCCTACTCGAACGGGCTGAATAGTACTCAATGTGTTCAAACACGCGTGCTCTTGCTTACCAGCAGTCCAGGACCTCCCCCGCTGCCCGTGAGATTCTAGGAATGGGAGATTCTTTCCGAAGAGGGCCGGTTATTCCGCAGCTGCTCCACTAGGATTTATCGGGATGTGCTCCTTGGAGCCTCCGTGTTGATCCTTCAGGATGCACTTATCGGCACCTTAGTTTGCCTTTACGTAGAGTCTTACAGGAAGCGAATATCTCATACTGTCGCGCACAGCAAGGAGTCAACGGACTTCACGGCTTATGTTAGTAGCCTCTTGCAAATTTACAAGGAGGTCTCAACCCCCCTTTCAAGCACCCTGGTGCACATCAGAGTAGCTGTTTGATGGAACAACCTCTAGATGCCTCGGGATACCTCCATCAATCCAGTACCTCTAACACTCAGAGCACACGTGAAAATGGCAGTTTCTGATGCACCGTGGACAAACATTGGCCTAATGTTGTGCGCGTCTAGTAGCATATCTACTCTAGGCAATGTCATTTCATCAGGATGGGTTCTCCTTGATCAATGGTGTCATTTGTCTTCCCGCATCAACAGAAACACTGCAACGCAGGTACCACCGGGTTCTGAGAGGCAGTGGAAAGTGCTAGATCGTGCGTCACGATAGCAGGGTCGCGCTTTTTTCCGCGCACCACGCCTACTTTTTCGTTATTGTAGCACGTATCCCTCCGCGCCACCTAGGAGGCGCCTACTGCCGTGCCTCCACGACTGCTGAGACTGGCAAGGGAATTCTGGGTTACCGGAAGTCGACCTTGCTCGGCGGACGGCTTTGTCTGTCAGAACAAATCAGAGCACTTCTTGCGGTACCGGACAGCTCTAATGGGATTCAACCATGTGGCGGAGCTCTGTGTAGCAGACCACGACCATGTCCATCTCGTAAGTTGCTTGCACGTTCCGTAAATCTTCTATGTCCTCTATATCGCCTTGTTAGCACCGGCCTGTCTTGACAAAGTCGTAGTGATTCCAATAGAGCCCTCTAACTGGGCAGGAGCTAAGCCTTTTGTTGAGCGCCGACGCTTTGACCGAAAGCTGGAGCCGGTAGGGTAGTGATTGCGTTGCCTTCCCGTCCGTCAAGGACACGTAGATGGACTCGGCACCCGCCGCGTTTGGCTAATACGGACAAACTGGCTGCAGCAGCATGCGGAGTGTGTACGCAGCAAATGTTTGGGAGACATCCTGGCTCGATCAAACTTGTGGTATGCAGGTCGAGAGCATCTTATTTCGGTGGTGCTCGCATCCGCTGACACCCCGCTAGAGAACCGTCAGTACGCACGAGTCCTTTCCGAGTAAGGTAGAGGGACGACTGCAAAATCTCATTCTTGGGGGGTTGCGTCCTTGCTGTGCCGTCCAAGCTTTGTTCAGCACGAGCACCTTGCACAATTTGTGAGGGTCCTAACTGCAGCGAGTCAATGGAGGGGCCCTGAAGTGGCATCAGTGTGGGATGCTAGGGTATCGACGTTCGATCTGCTCTCTACAGACAGTGATAGTCTCTGTTTTCGTGTGTGTCCTTATGCGTTTTAAGCCGCACTGTTCCTAAATCATCTCACTGAGTCAATAGCGTGAGGAGTGGTTGTATTTCCTAAACTGGAAGGGGATTTACGTACGTACAGATACACCCGCAGAATAAACACATCAGCTTCCTCAGCCTGCAACCCACGAACGCTTAGGTCGCGCTAGCCACTATTTCCGCAGCTCTCTAAAAGCCGCTGCTACCGAAGCGATTTCTCTGCACTTACACGTGGGGAATATTGTGCGTTTTTGTCTAGCACCAGGAAAGATAGATCTTGTAACAAGCGAAGACGCGGCCTCCACGCGGCCGACCCGTAACCAATATCCGGCGACTGTTTCCGCATTCACAAAAGCCTTGCAAGCATCTCGCCACACTCTAGCTCTCGAGAGCCTGCGTGCCCGGAGTCAACAGGAAGAGACAGAAGGACCCAATGTAAGAGTTCGGAGACGAAGGAAAACAGCTGCAGTTACCAATTGGAATATGATGAACGAACACAGCAGCCGATGCCCAGGCTCCTCCGTCTCTAACGTGTAGATATCACGTGTCTCTGCAGGAAACACGTATGATGCCAAGTCAAGGACCTCCTGATTTGCCTTGCTCGGCGCTCCAATCGACAAGCCGGTAGCATGCATACCGCCGCTAAGGCTGAAAAGGACAACAAGTATCAACCGACGTCAACGCTTCTGCTGCACAATGCACATAAACTTGATTCCTCTTTTTATGCGTTCAAGATTTGTGAAAAAGACTATAGAAACGAGTGCACGAGAACACGAGGGCAGATAAGGTCGCTGGGTAAAGGTAGATCACGTCTAGACACTCCAGGGTGTCAAAAGAGAATATGTTCAATCTCTTAAACACCACGTGTCCGCTCACGCTGCTCTGCCCCTATAGCCTTCTCCGCATATCAAGTGAATCTTGTACAGTCGTGAGGAGCGCTAGGACCACTTTTATGTTTCAGCTTCAGGCATAGGCCCAATGCAGGCCTAATCGTCTCAGCAGGCAAGCTCTCTCTCTCTCATCACATAGCATACGGTGCTCCTGCTCTCAAATACCCGTGAGGCCGGAAATAATATTGTCGTCTCTGTGTAGAACCCTCTACGCCTCCTGTCGAGCGGTTGCTGGGAAAATCTAAGACACCATGAACCACACAGACAGCACATATATTTTTGCCGCGGCTGCACAAGACCTCTACTGAAGGCTGCGCGTCTCCCGTCTCCAAGCGCTTTCTAGATCTCGTGTGGCAACTCGTATCGCAGATAAGCTGGTTTCAGCAATGTCGTTTCCCCACCTGGCAGCAGGAAGGGTGTACGGTAATGTGCTACAAAGTCCTGGTCGCACAAAGGGTAAGGCTTTCAACCTGACTCCGAGACTGCGTGGAGAAACCTGCCTCCGTGCCTATCGATATTCAGGCTGGCACCGGATGATTGCTCAACTATTTTTGCGGGAGTCATGGGGTTCCGCAAATGGATCGGCCGCCTCTGAATTATTCGAAAAAGGACTGCTCTCCCCCCATCAACGGTCAGCGGCACAAGGGAAATAACCTGTGCCTCTAGCAGGGTGGTGAGTCATCCTCTCGAGCTGGAGAACAGTGTCCAAGTGCTTGCAGATCTAGGTGCCAGGGTAGTCGACCAGGCTCTGATTGTAGAACAGAGACGTGGCGCCAGCCAATCAGACACGCACATTACTTGCGTTTGGGAAGCTGCTATGCGGCCACAAGACTGGTAGACGTAATGCTTCCTGAGTGTGAGTTCAATGTCCGTGGAGCTGTTAGTGTCTTTAGGGAACAACGCATCCCACACAAGGCTGATCGCCTGCGTCCCTCTCGAAATGGAACGCAGCGATGCTACGTAGCAACAGTCTTCTCCGCAACCAGCAGGGCCTGCTTTGATCTCACCCTCTTCTGCAGGGACCGATGACGAAACCGCGCGGTGGACAGATTATTACGAACTTACATTGCAAGTTTTTTCTCAAGGCCAAAATTCTCATTCTCCCACTTGCGTACACTAGGTGACCACGGGCTGTCAGGTTGCCAACGGACGAAGTATGAGCCGAAAGTGTAAAAATTCTGCTCCGCCGTTTCTGCGAGACACTGAGTTATATACTCGTGTTCGATTTCCTTGACCACAATAGAAGACGAAATGTCGACTCTGAGCGCCTCTACGCGACAATTCTTTAGAGTGTAACCCCTACTTGTGAACACGTTAATGGCACTCTAGGGGACACGGACGAGATCCAGTTTTTTACGTTTGGAACCAAGCTTCCAGTACTTTAATGATATTCAAGGTATTCAGGGAAGATATTTGGTACTGTCAACAGTGATACCCAGCATACAGCCATTCGAGATGAGAGGCTGACCAACATTGACAGTGCATGAAGAGAGAGAAACATATCTGAGCGCCCGCCGCAGCAGTGACAAATGAACTGTTTCTTGAAGCGCCCTGCAGCACTCGCTGAGGCAGTCGCTCTATAGCTTTCTCATGGCTGATGAGCCGAGGTAAAGCCGTCCTGTTCCGTGCTGGATTCCGGTCGCCGACTGTTGCCTCAGTTGCATTCTGCGCTGCTCACGAGGAGAGGGCGACCTTCAAGAAGTAGTAGATACAGTTTCTTTGTATTCGCTGCAAGGAATAAAAAAGGTAAAGAGATCCCGTAACAATTTAGGACTGCCCGATGTAGATGGCGTGGAGCTCAAACCGCATCGGTTCAAGATGTGATCGGACATGCCCTTCTGACGCGAGACAGCGAATACATATTATTGAGCCGCTGCTTAGTACAGTGGAGGCTTCTGCGAAGAGAAGCTATCCAGTACTAAAGCTGAAATGCAAGTTTTGTTCTGAGCACAAATACAAAAACTTTCGCAAGGGATTGACCAAAGGGGCGCCGTATCTGACTGCAGATATATGCACAGAAAAACCGGAAGTATCTCGATGACATATCTGATCTCGTTTCTGCCCTGTGCCTTTTAATCTATATTTATCATCTTGCGCATGTTTATGTACAAAGGAGGGACCGCAATTCGGTATCAAGACTCGCTTCGGAGAGACAGGCCCTAGCGCGTGCTCAGCGAAACGATCTGCTTGTTGTTTTAAGCCCATTCCAGCTCGAGTCTGAACTACTTTTTGGGCTTCCGAATCCTTCACACGCCATGCTCCGCTAAGTGTCAGGCTGGCTTTAGCACGATCTGCAGCTTTTAAAATATCTGAGAGAGAATCAAAAGCAGAATGAAATTTAGCGCACGACCGTCATGTCGCCAGAAGTGCAACATCCATGCAAGATAGCAGTAAAACACTGCCAATATTGGAGTGATACGCTCCCCTCCGCAGTCATATCCATTTTTCTAGCTACAAACCTTCTGTCGCCCGCTTTCGTGATGATGTCTGTGGCAGCGCACACCTTCGCACAGAGATGTAGACTCCCAGTATAGTCCAGTGGAGATGACACTGAAGTATTCGCCTATAAAATGGCAGACTCAGACACTGGGTCACAGTACTCGTCGTGCAATGATCTGTGCAGCGCGGTACTGGAAAAGAGCACACACGACTCGTGTTCTGGTCTTATATTACTGTAGTGTACTGGTGCCTGCACATGAAAATATGTTCCAACCCGTTTTCCCCTTGCAATAGTGTGTACATGTCGCACGTACGGGAGCCCTGCCGGCTACTAACAGCATGCAGTACTAGACGTCCGCTGCTGGCCGATACCAATGATCTCTAGCCGAATGGAAATAGGGAAAAATTCCTGGTAAGCACTCTGCTGAAAGCCACGCCCTGATGTTTTAGACTGAGTGGAGAGCCTCGTTTTCCCCGCCAAAACTACCTCCTCCACCACTTTTTTGTCCGTTTCTGTACCATTTTGTTCTGTCTCTCAAAACCCTCACGCCTGAAGAATAATCAAGTTCCGCGTATGCTCGCCCGTCTCAGAATCATAACAGGGTTTTGTATCTGCTCTATTCTTTGGTTCAACCACACACGTATGACTTGCTTACGACTGCACATGAAGTCCTAGCATGTCCGTTCTATCTCAACGTGCTCCGCCTAGAACGACCCTTTTGAGCCGCTGTACGTGAACGCCCCTCTAAGGCTATCTTGCGGACTTTTTGCAGGTGTGACGCTTACGGAAGGCTCAAAGTGTCTGCAAAACGAGATCGCGGCTGGAGTTGAAAATGTACAGTCATGTATCGCTTCACCTCCTGGAGGGCGCCAGGACGCTGCGCACGACTTTCCACGAATTAGATGCCTAAAAGAGAGCCGATAACCGCAGACGGTGAGGTTTCGGCAGTGCCAAAAGGTACGCCACCTATGAAAACGTCTCGGGCCGGGCTCTACTTTGAGGAAAAATCGGGTCGTCGTTTGTGTTTGCTCGCTTGCGACCAACAAAATCACAGAAAAATCCTCCCTCCTGCGGCATAAGGCTGCATTTTGAAGAAAGCAAGCGATTGGGGTTTGAGGAACCGACGAAATTCTACCGATGTAGCCAATGCATGAAACAGTCTACCGCTTTACACCTCATGGGGGGCGGCGCAAAGCTTCGCTGGATTTTAACGTCATTCAATCCTATCAAAGCACCTCGCTACCGGTTGAGAGCTTTGTATCAGTTGAAATACTTTAGTCCCTGCACGCCTTCGCGGAGCGCATCGCGTAGGGCATGTCACGTTGACCGGCGTCTGATACGGTGGAAACCTTCCCGCACACCTTTTCCGTTTCAAATGCAAGCTTACCTCATCCACGTCGACGTAGAGCAGCTCTTTAGTTGCCTAGGAATGACACGGGCAAATCTGTTACAATATCTCGATTATCACTCGAGTACGTTTTCAACGGGCTCAGCGTGCTCTATGCAGATGTCGGCTCTCGGACCAATCCATGGTACTCAAACTGATCACACAAATGTTGCCCTCCACTGGTCATACAAGCCCAGGCTATCATCCTTCAGGGTAGCAGGAGGACACTTTCAGCTCATGGAAGGTAGGAGAGTAGGAGAGCAGAGCTTCCGCATTCTATGTTGAGACAGACTCAAGAAGCTCTTGCTCATGAAGAGGCCAAATACCGCAGTACTCACGTGAATTGTTGACGCAAAAAGTATTGCCCTCCGCTTTTCGGAGTACAGTCTCGCCCCAGCAAGAACGCCAGAATCGTCATCTGGGGACTGGTGGTTTCCTGGGACAGGGAAACATTTGTTGCCCTCTTAATTTACTGCAACAAAGAGCTCATTACGAGGGTGCGCAAGCGAGGAGGCTTATAGATGCGAACAGAATCTGCAAACAGCATCGCTCAATTTGTCCAAAGTTCCCAATGGCGCGACTTATCTGTATCATTACCGTTGTCGAAGCCGTAGGATGATCTACAATGTGGGCACACGCTAGAGTATACGGATGGAAAGCGGGCGCTGCTTTTTGCAGGAACGCCACTGTGCTGTCACAGGGTCATCGAGAATCTCTAGTCCTTAACGAAATTTCGCACGCGTATACATTCCTTCAACGGCGCGCCTAGAAGAGGCCCTCGTTTACTCAGTGATGCAGGCATAGCAAGCACCGTAGAGCCGCACTTGAGGTGGTTCGTGAGAAGTAGTATAAAGGTCACGCAAGACATTTTTGATAAGCTATAACGTTGCTATCCCACGGAGAATATGGTGTCCCTACGGACGTTGTAACAAGACACAACAAAATTTTTATTGGGAAGCTAACATTTTTCATCTATTCACGATTGAACAACACTTCAGCCACGACTTTTGCAGCCCGCTGCAGCGCATCAGATTCATGTGCTTAGCTGGCTGTCTTATGCTGCCAAGGAGGCGTGCACTCAAGCCAGGCTGATGCAGCTTTGAAGCAGATTCGTGCGATGCTGCTCTGCATAGAGTTCCCTCACAGAATAGGCAGACAACGATCCAGATGGGGAATCACACTGCTATGCTAGCGACGGTACACTTGAATCCCTTTTCCATTACTCAGCCCGTCAGCCACCCCGTCTAATTGTTTGTTGCACTGGGCATTTGAACGTCGACAAACAATGAGGCCGTTTGCCTGCTTGGATCCTCTGTGTACAATGGCGGCGATGATGTTTCGAAGTCTATCTTACTCAGTCTGCTGGAATTTACATCCTCCTGAATGTTTCGGGCCTTAGCCGCCCCGTTTTTCCTTGTAAAAGTACGCTTACATGCTGAATCTCGCGAGGCACCCAGTTAGACACGAAACTGTGTGCATTTGCTCTCTGACGTGCACCGCGATCCAGCACTGCCTTTACGTCTGCGTAAATGCACTCTAGGCAGCGCTGCAATCTCCCCGACTTACGCCGAAATGCAGTCACTCGGTTCTGATCAAATTACTCACGTCGGTTGCTCGGACCGCTGTCCTGCATTCTATTTGCAGAGTACCCCCTGGAGCGGACTACGCTAGTATGTCACTGGCAAAAAAAGTATTATCGCATCATGCGTACCTCGCAGAAGAGACGAAAGCAGGAAGCACAAGGAGTTTCTATCCTCGGCCGACTTCTCCTTCCATTATATAGATACAATCACATGTTTCTGCGCACGCAGCCGGGCAGAGAGGGTCCAGTGGGTCTTGAGAGGGTGGGGGCGGCGGTGTGTTGACGGACGCCAGTATCACGCAAAATGTACGTGGCTTTGTATTTACTTGTAAGAGCAGAAGACGCGTACTCTAAAGTCATTCCAGTTTGATGGTAAGAAGATGCGGCCTTCCTATTTCAGCAGACTGCATGTTTCATCGGACCTACCACTAGACCGAACTACCATCATGTCAGATTATGTGCATCAGGAATATGCCAGAAAGCTGTACGGCCCTTATTCAGTAGAGGCTGTCGCTGAGAGTGACCACCGATGCTATGTAGCACTGCACATGCACTGTGCCTCTGCAGTCTACACGGAGCTTTCTGCATTTCATCGGCACCCTACTGAGACAACGCAACAGACTTATCCTTGCGTTTGAGGTATTATTCATTCACGTAAAACGTGCTGTCAGCTCGACTCTTCTAAGCAGCGCAAAAAACTAAGGGTTTGGGGGCAAAATAGAGCACTAGAGAGAGAGAGGCTTCCGATTGGCCCTGCAGGAGCCAGTGCCGCTCAGGCTGTCATACGTGGAGTCCGAAAGCAAACAGGTGCACTCAAGCCTTCCGGATCCCTGAGGGGTGTTAGCGTTCTGCTGGAGTGATAACCATGTGAGAGAAAAATACGAAGTAACGCTTTGCGATAGCTCTCAGCATGCGGGGACGCTCCCACCGCTGTTTTTTTTAGATCAGAGAGACAGCAATTCTGCAAACTTTTTGATCAAGCCTAGATTCAAGCCACCGAAACATTTAATAGACGTTTTAACGAATCTGACCCCGAACAATATCATACTAGTAAATCTGCGCTGCAGTGCTGGACGGCAATTGTATCCATCTGGTACCTGATACTGTTGTTACAGCGCTCAACAAGCTAGATGTGGACACAGAAAAGCGGCCACGCAGGGTGTGTAGCAGTGATGAGTGTATCGCCCACCCAATGGATTGCACTATTCCCCCAGTCTACCCTAAATGCATTCTTTAAGCTCGGGAGTCCAATTTTGTGTGGTACGTTCACCGCCGCGCGAGGGATTTTCTGACGATCAAAGTCTCGCTACTGCACATCCTAGTCCTCGGGTTCTTGCTGTTTCACAGGTAAAGAGACTCTTTCTTTCTCCCAGCGCTCGCCGCTTAGTTAGCTGGCGACCTGCCGGCGACACGCTTGCCCTTCAGCTCCCTGGGATCGTCAAAGGTGAGTGCAGGCCTCCAAAGAGCATCCAACACCGAACGTAGAGCTCATGGTGTACAGCAGTTGAAATAGTCCCTGCAAATCCAAAGAGAGGCGCTCGTAGAACTAGGGATCAATAGAGCGCGGCCCACAGAACAAGATTCCGGCTGGAGGTGCCTTTTCTGAACCGCGAAAACCGCTTTCGACTACGTGAGTAATGTCGCCATCAGCGATGATGTGCCTGCTTTACTCAGAAAGAGACGAGCACAATGCGAGAAGGATACAGTGAAGACCTATATGTCCGAGAGCATCGGCGAGCTGCAGAGACATTCCCCGATTCAACCTTTCTGCTGATGCTCACCACTAACTGATATGAAAATGCCGATCAGCTCGTAGCAAGGAATACGGCCTCTGAGAGCACTCCACGCTTTTCGCACATCGTCAGACGCCGCTGCGTCATGCCGCCACCCTTCTTCCCTCTTCAGGAGGAACCCTCAGCATGCGGTGAGCCACCAATCTCTGCATCTGTTCAAGCTTGCGCCGTACTCGGAATTGACCTCGCGGGCTGGCTAGTGCCTGCTGTCAAGCCTAGGTCGTTTCACAGGACTATCAATCCACATGTACTATCCTATAGGTACATTTTGATATCCTGCTACCAGCATCTACAAAATGTGTGCTTCTCCCCTACCCGCAAGGCAACGACGGACTCAGACTTTTTTCTCGCAAAGTGCAAAGGCACCCTTTTGAAACAAGGGAGATCTTTTGGTTGAGCGTAGACATTCCTTGCGTCTGTTTCTCTCATGTGAAAGTCCCACACAGTGTTAACAGCTACCGAGCTGTACAGTGCCGGTAGTGCTTGCAGCTCCAGTCAGCGGAGCAGGAGCCGTAGCGACCTGCTTCTTGTGTCTCTGCGACAGAACGGATATTCTCTCTGTTAGCAGGAAGGAGGCAGCTGCACACAAGCGTGTGGTAACGCACGGCGAAAACTGACAACAACGACAACAACAACCACAACAACATATACGAAGATCTGTTGAAGCAGTCCAAGGCGTGCCTTGATGGCAGTCGAGCTACGAGACCCACCGGTTTAGAGACGACCAGTGAACAAAAGCGGGGGACGCAAAAACAAATTGGCTGTCGGCCTCTTTCTGGTGGTGGTGCGATATCTTGAAGAGAATTGAAGCTTACGTGTAGCTGACGCGTACGCGTTGATAGTGTGCCTCATTCTACGTGCCACGTGAGCGTCGGTACAGCAGCTCTGAGGGAGGAAAGAGGAATGCAACACCAGTGTGCTCTTCGCTGCAAAGGATGCAAACGAGAAAAAGGTTGGTGCTTATGGAGTGTCGGTCATGCTCAAGAAACCGAGTCCAATTTACTGTGTTTCTTCGCAGAAGCGCAAAGGATATCGAGGCCGTCGTGCTCTAGCAAGTGCATTTGCGTGATTCGTACACATGATTCGGTGTAAAAGAGCAGACGCGCCCTGCACCACAATGCGCTCATCAGTTCGTTAGCACCAGCTCCTATGGCAAAGGGAAGATCCGATGTGCGTGACCACCAGTTGGATTCGAGGATTGCGCACTGGCATCCGTTAAATGTAGCTATTCACTGCGTAGAAGGAAGTAAATGGCCTCGTTGCTCTATATATTTGAGGGCAGTCTTCTCCGCATGGATTACGCACGTTTGACACTAATAATTTGTGAGGATCCAAATATGGACCATATTCAATCAAATAGGGACTGGGAAAGGTACAGCCGTGCTCTTAATTTTGCACGAGCACGCAATCATTGCACTTTCACTCGGCACTCTCAGTTTTCTGGTGCCCAGCGCACAATGTTGCTAGATGGAATTTTGGACGTGCCTTAGCGTTCATTCATTGGGAGCAGAGTTCCTGATTCTCATCTGCCTACGAGGCACACATTGCTAAGGCCACCATACCATACTCGCCTGAGTGCACCGGCCGGTTGCTGGCATCTACAGCAATTGCTACTTCGGCGAAATGCTCCGGATGTCAGTCGTTGAAAAAACGCGAACGCTGTACGATACGTTTGTTGGACGGCCTGCACGGTGATAGTTTTTGTCATGAAAAAAAGCTCTACTGGCTCCTGCCGTTCCGCCCGGAGATGTAGAAATGCCCCTGGGAGACCTTGCTGCATAACGGCGATGCTGTTCAAAGTGCCCTCCTTATTTGTGCTACTTTCACATTATGCAATATCGCATGAGGACAGGAAGGCGCCTCGTGTGCTACGAGAATCCGAAGCCGTACGTCGATGTTTGCCTGGCGGTCGTATCTAGTCGTGTTTGAATATCAGACAAAATTGTAAATGGTCGCTTTGCTATTCTACGAGCTGAAGCTCTCTCAATTGTTAGAAACAAAATAATTTGTCGCCGAACCACTTCCAAAGCGGGTTCGAGGCCATCAAGTCTGTACACTATCAGCACTCGGTGTGTTAATCATCGACTGTGCAGACGTGGACAGGCTCAGAATTAGTTGTGCAGCATTAGACCGTATGCATTAAGGCACCTCATGTTTAACTTACTTTATAAGACGAATTCGCATGCGTTCTGACGCCGGCCGAATCAGGTAGCTGCTTAAGGCAAGAAGATGCGCTGTGTCCTTATCGCCTTTTCGGTTGCGCCGGTGGCGCCGATAGTTGCGCTCGAGTATCGAGTCACACAATAGTGTAAAAGCGCGGCATCTGAATAGTACAGCGTCCTGCAGGGTCTATTCCTAGTGATCGAGCTCGTACATGAACCAACACTGTAATCTCGTCTGTGCGAACGTGCTCTGACAGAATCCTATCAAGCAGCTTCTCTCGCGGTGCCTCTGCCTGCAAATCTTGTGGCACAGCATTTGTCTACTTGCCCGGTGCCACGGCAGAGGTCTAGTCATGCATCATCCTAAGGGTACCCCTCTATAGTTCGCTACATTCAAATTTTTCATTCCGTGTCTGTGAACCTGAGTGCAATATTTAGTCTCCACTCAACATAAGCCTCACCGCTGCCTGAGTATCGCTGCGTGAAAAAGCAAGAGGAAATGCTTCTGGAAAGGCGATTTTCTCCCTTATCTTGTAGAGTCACGTCGGGTGCCTCGCCAAAAGACGGCTGTCGTTTGTGTGGGTTGGACACTTTGACGCACAAAACTGATGATCTCTGCTGAACAAATGTGCGACGAACGGCAGAACCGCCTGGGTAAAGCAACAAGTACCAACACCCCGTTATACTGTGCCAGACTAAGCCCACGACAGTGCTTGGAGCGTGCTTCCCTCCTTATGAGTTGTGCCTTAGCCCTGCTTCAGCTCAACCACACACAGTAGCACAGGTGAAACGATGGCAACCAGGTGTACGAGCAGGAAGTGTTTCTTAGTGTCCTTACAGATGATGGTGAAAATCAGGCAGCCTTTCGGGTGCTATAAGTAAGACGGGGTACAGTGAGCCTTGCGAGACATGTTCGACGGGAGGGAACTAGGAATGTAATTCCTCACATCCGCAGGTGAGGCAGGAAGTGCATTCCTGCTTCGCTCCATATGACCTGCGTCAAAACTGGAATAGGCGATTCGCACTCATAGCTTGCTTCGGCTTTCCCCTAGTGTTAAGTGCTCTCCTGCGTCTCTGAGCACTTCGTTACACAGAAATGCTACTCAGTACCCCAAATGTTGCATTCTTGATAGACTAAAACCTCGTATAGCACTTGACGCCGGAAAGATGTAGTATATGGAAGATTGACGACGGCAAACCGCTCAACATAAAATACGCGTCTGCTCACTCCGCGCTACAAAAGATGCAGAGAGGGAGGCAGCTTATACGTACGGTGTGACAGATTGAACTGCGCCCTTTAACGTCGACACGTGCGATATCGTGAGAATGCTTTAGTGATTTGCAGTAACAGCGTCCACTTTGTCCTGCACTGCCGCACTGGCGCCGTCAGCACATTCGCTTTGTGCGCTTTGTAGAAAGAATGTACTCTCGAACGGACCAGGGCTGCGAGATGTGCGGCAGCCTCACGAGCGGATGTGCCACTTCAAGGAGCTCACGGGGCTTTGCACGAGATCAACTGGCATCCCACCAAGTTTTTCATTGCCTGTACGATTCCTGTCAGTAATTTGGCTTTCCACATGGAGCGCAGCGCGCCAAGAACTGTCTTTTTCCGAATGGCTGGCTGTGAGGAAGTTTGACAGCTATGCTCTCAGACTCTGTTTCCACGCTGTATGGTTGTGGAAATACTTGGTAAAAGACGCCAGATGCTTTGGCGCACATGTTGGAGTCGCAAGGACCACCAAACGCTCTGGAACCTCTACACACTTCGTAGTAGCAGCAAAGCAATAAAGCGTGTTGCAAGCTCTGGAAAGCCTCTGGTTGCAAGCAACGGCTTTAGTGGGCTGTCGCATTCGGGGCAACAAGTTGGCGCAACACTTACCCAGATGGTAGTTGTTTTCAGTATTCGTTCAACCTGCAGCAACTGGTGGTCCTCCAGAAATGGAAACGAGGCTACCTTGAATGTATTTGTAACTGGAACATGTTTTCATACTCAATGGTGGCCGACAGACACTGCTTAGGGTCCTGGAGTGTATCTCGTGGCATCACTTTAGCCTGTCCGGCAGATGTGAGACCAGGTGCAACAAGTCTAGCACGTCTTCAGCCGACATTGCCGATTGCTGGAAGCCATCTCCGGTAAGTCAATGATTAGGACAGCCATCGACGCGCGCGGACAGCCCAACGCGGAAGCCATACCAAGAGCGTGAGTATACCATTTGTTGCCACAGTGACGTAGTCGACTGTACTTTTCATCGAGTGTGACAACAGTTTATACCGGGCGTCCCCATAAAGAGTAATCTCGTATGTGCCGCTCTTGTAGGGCGCACATTATTGCTCCGCGAGCATAGAGTAGGCCGTTTGTGCAAGCTGCGACACGCACCTGTTGACTGCTGCTACAGCCAGACGCAGTACAACACCAGAAGCAGCGCCCACGACGATTAGCACCAAGCAATTCTTCAGGAAGCTACTCTCACCAGCGCCTGTTAGGTGTTGTCATTGGAAATGATTAATTAGTAGGTGCCCGTACGTGGTGTAGGAAGGTACGGATCTGATCACAGGCACCCTCGCGTATGTTTTCTCGAGCACGCTTCTGGCGACAAAACAAATAGGTGATCATACTGATGCGGACCCTACCTGGATACGAAAAGCCGGGCCGGTCGTGGCGGTTTACGTTTGTCATTACGGAGGCCGCCTTTCCTTCAGAGGTGCTGAAATGCTCTGCCTGAGAAATGCCTGATGAAACGCTTGCCGAAGCACAACGAGTTGAATAGAGCTGTGTCTATTAGATGCTGTAGCACTGTAAACACGGGCGGCGTGTGTCTCACATGTCCGTCAACTGGAATGTGTCTCCTCATCGCCTCCTTTCACAGAGAAGCTCTGTCTGGTTGTCAGGGGGTTTGAAAAGTATAATCGAAGTGGAAGCTGCCAAAAGGACGTCTTTAATCCGTCATCAATAGTCAGCTTACCTAGACTGCCTAGAAGCGCTTTAAAGCCATATGCTTCTTTTCTTCCGTCGCATATCTACACAGTCTGTTTTGAAGAATCATTCCGAGGAAAAAGGCACTCAAAAGGGGGAGGTGGCTTACACACGAGCTCTTGTGGTAGGCAGGACCTTTTGATACTCCCATGATATTCAGAATGCTGGCTTTGCATGGAAATCCTTTACGTTGTTTCTTCCGGTCTCTACCAGCCACTCAGGCTTCGCATCCTGCTTTTTCATGCTCAGCGCGCTGGAACCCGCTAACTTGAGAAATTGTCTCTTGCACCATTATCAGCTGTTTCAAGCCTTATCGCAGCTCCACGAGCCTAAGGATGAAGTCTCTCCTCTTCTTTCTCGAGTGCATGCAACTGAAGGACCTGTGGACACTCTGGATCATACTGGAATTGCCGATAAGCGCTTGTCACTGGTGTACAATGGTGAAGGAGCTACTTTCACGGAAAGTAAAGGCTCATTGTGGACGAGCGCAGTCCTGACTACTTGAGACGCGTCTTGGTATTAGCTTTCTGCCTGCTACGTGAGACGCCTCGCAAAGCTGCGCATGCAGAATCTTTGTGAGTCCGCCCTCAAACCGACTAATGGTCGCCGACACCCACAATTTAGGCCAAAAAAGCATTTAAAGTGTCAGACAAAGCCTCTCACGACTCAGCAAAGCATGAAGCTTCCACACGATATGAGCATTGCCTCATACTTGTTGTGTAGTGAAAGACTATATTCAAAGCGGCCCAACTTTTCGATCAAACCGCCGTAAGAGCGAGGACAGCGTACCACCATGAGCTTTAACAGGATGCGCTGGATTTAGGGTTCTCCTGCATAGTTCTCCGTGAATGGAGGAGTACCAACGAGACTACACCGCTTGGTACTCCTCCCGTACCCTCTGGAGCTGTGCAACGTCCATTGCAAGTCTGGGGAGGGATGCACTTTGTGGCGTGTCTTGTGCTGCATTTTCTACACTTCGAACAGGTACACCTCTGAGGTTGAAAATCGGTGATCAACGAAGAACAACGGGACGAAAGAAGCCCGAAGGGGGTTGCTTGAATACTACAAGTGAACGGCAAGTGGTGCCTGTGCGTCTACTCTGATGCAGCCGTTCTTCCTGATATAGATTGCAATTTTTTCAGTACTTGACTGTCTTGGTGTCAGACGTGGCACTTTGAATGCAGCCGCGCTACGCGACAGTTAATAGGTCACGAGCACATACCGCATGTTATGGTGTAGCCGTCAGAAGACTAGCGTTGTTAGATGGAAGGGCTGTCGACCTTCGAACAGGGAACGCCCCCCCCAGCTATCGGCCATTCACGGCTTGAGATGAGTTTTATAGCTTTTTGTTATTGCTCGCACCTCTAGTCAATACGATTATCGGCTACACGATACCGCGATCAAAGCGTACATCTGATCAACCCGAAGCCTGGAATGTCGAATACTAGGACGGATGGATACTTCATTCTTACGACCATCTTAGTTTACCAAGGTTCTTTTTCAGTCAGGCGCTCCTGCCGGAATGTATAAGGGGCCGCATGGGTCGCAGCTCATACAGATGCCGTATACTTGCTTATTTGCAGGAGTGATCCATGGATATCTACTCAGTTTTTTCAGTGTGCTCATCATATCTCGACAAACTCCAGCAAAAAGGTGGATGCACCCTGTGCATGAAGAATTCACGCACGCAGAAGGCTCCTACAGGCTGCTCGTCATTCGAAATAATTCAGATTGGTCAGCTATGCATCGCTTCCTCCCCGGAGTGCTTCTCAGACGACGAACAGCTGACAGCAACGAAGGAAGCAACATACACCACTCGTGCATACAGACATTTGTCCACGACGCTACAGTCCTTAAACGGTGAAGCACCACGCACGTAAGGTGCAGCAAAACAACTCAGTCCCAATTTCGGCTACGTGGAGACGCCCACGTAGATATGCGGGCCTACACCGCTTCTGAAAATCTGACTGTCCAATATCCGCAGGGTGAGCCCCCCTGAGCGTCCTCAAACGCAATCCAGACCTCCTGTGGAGTTTTCTCCGTTACGGTTAGAAAAACACATACTTGACACCCAACTCATGTTCCTCCGAGGTGGGACTGTCCAAGTAATATAGATAAGATTTGATCATACGTCGTAGCTTCGTGTTCACACGGATGGCGTCCTGCCACTTGGGTGAGTAACATTTTTATGGTTCATTCGGTTTAGTAGCATCAAAGGAAGGACAAAACCTCCAAGTACCTCTGAACCTGTGCTACCATGCGCTAGGCCTACGCTCTGAAGGTTCATGGCAGAAACCAGTGAGCGTTTGACTAGGAACTGCCTTTCAACGACGCGAAGGAGCGCGAAAGAGCACATTAAGCTTTTTCGCCTTATACCGCGTTCTTTGGATCGCTGTAGATGATAGTGTGACAGGTGACAGCGGCGCTGCTGCCTTGACGCTGTCTGCGGGACTATGAAGCTCGCTACAGTGTTCTTACTTCTGTGCAGCCAGGTAACTAGACCCTGGATGCTAAGACGTGCACTAGGGATGGCAAAGTGCTGGCCACATGACGGATCTTAAATTGAGCACACGGGAGCTGCCCAAGTGGGAGCAAGAAACTGAGAAGGTACTTTTGTGTGAAAAAGGGTCGATGCGATTCCATTCTCTACTGCAGCAGGTAGACCACCCGCATCATTTGCAATGCTGCTATTCCGAAGAGCAGTAGTTTTGCTATCGATTTTCGCTCGATAGAAATTGGCATGCGTCAGGCACAAAAGGTTACAATGGAACGGGACGATGGATCCCGGCTCCACAAGAAGCGTGCCTGTTTGTTTTGCCACTTATTTTAGGTGGAACACTGGGTGTCGGAACCATCATTGGTCGTCTCCCCTGACCCGGTAGGAAGCTGGGAGCCCAATCAGGCACACCCTCGCATACGGCGATACGAGCAGCAAACTAAAAGGCCGGTTTTTTTCGCCTTGACGGTTAGTATACAGCTTGATGCCTTCCTGCCGACGGTTCTGGTAGGCCGTAGGTTCTCGTAGGCCGTCGGTTCATAGAGAGTCAGATATGCAGATATCAGCTGTCTCCTTTTACATTACGCCTCCAATGTGTTCCAACAACATACTGCGAGCAAAGAAAGCAGACTCAGGTGCCTTCTACGTCGATGCTAGCCTGGGATGCACAACTTACTGTCAGCTGGCGTCAGGGAAAGTGCAAACAGAGCACGCCGCAGCGTGGCAGATTGAACGGCCCTCGCCAGCTGTAGTGCTCAGCTAAGCAATGGTGCTGCAACTAGGGAGAATGGCAGCTGCCTTGCAAGCGCGATAACAGCTGATTAGAGGATCACGGGTGGAACTGACAATAGAGCAGATCGTATTTTCTCTACACGATCAAACATCAGCAAACATATGTTGTGCTCCCGCCATCACGAAACTCTTACGCACATGTTTCAATGTAAGAGAAAGCCGCGCTAGACGTCGCAGAGCAGCATTCCAGTTCAAGAGGTGAAGTGTCTACGCAGATCGCTCTGAAAGGATGATATAGCAAAACTCGCCCAGAAGCAAGCTTCCCACACTCCCGCAATCGGCCGCTCTCGACAGCACTTTGCCGGGAGAATGTTTTTCAGAAACCGGTGGAACGTAAGTGCGGCTATATACGCCTCTGCTTTATGCCTTAATCACAGCTGTGACAACAGTGGATGATGAGATGAAGTCACCAAGACATTGCACATGTCGAACGCGGCGTTTCCCTCGTCATGTGAGTATTTTGACGCTTCCATGTTTTTCCTCTGTCCCACTAATACATTGCCTGAGATTAGAGTTGAGTGCACAAACTCAATGTAGCACAGCATTGTTCGAAATCTTCAGAGCCCTTCACAGCAATACCAGGCGCCGTGAGTCGCATACAGAAACCCTGAGTTGTGCCTCTCTGCCAACGCGAATTCCAGTCGGAAGTGGCGAGCCTTCCTCCTGATGCTGTCATATATCCAGAGATGCGTTAATCCGTAACGATCAAGTCGTTTCAAAGCCACAAGAGGACGTCAGATGCCAGAGCGGAAAGAATTTCTAAAGGATGTGCCTCTCGCCGACAGTAGATTCGACCCATAGCGGTTGACTGCTGGCCTCCGTGAGCATCTATTCGATCGGAAAGACGAAAATGCGGGTCGCCTTTACGGTCGAACTACATCCTTTTCCTTTCTTCGTCTTCTATAAAGTTCTCTGTCACTACAAATCCTATCCTCCATCTTAAGACAAGCTGTCTGTTCCTGCTGCGAGGCGAGAACGCGATTACCGCAGATTTGGAGAGATTCTCACACTTTGACTATCCTGGTCTCCCTGCATGACCAAAGCAATCCTGCAGCGCCTCTGCTTGCGGATGTCCTCTAGCGTACCTCACTTCAACTGATCTTGAACCTTTTGCTACTGATGTACACGTGGCTATGCGTACCTGCGTAGCGCTCTGAGAAAGTGCTGTCGGGTCCTCGACCTCTGCGACTGTGACAACAAATAGCACCGCTTACGCGTGGTGGGCAGATCCTGGCAAGACTGCGCTCGACATGAGATCTCTCGCGCCGTCGCCGGTTGGAAACGTTGTACGAAGTCCAGAGGTCAAAATCTCCTGTTCAATGCAATCCATAGCTTCCGGAAGTGTTCAACATTCGTTTGTCGTGCGGATTCTGTCCTCCAGAGTGGCTACTCCTGCAAGGCGTGTGCGCGTGATAGCGCTACGTCTCAAATTTGTTTGCACGGACAACATAAGCTGTCTGTGTGTCAGGGCGCGCTCTCGAATGCGGCATTATCTCGAAGTACGGCGTCACTGGTGGTGCTAACGATTATATAAGCCCTGAGATGCTAACATGCGCTGGCGAATTGGATGCGAGGCTCTATGATACCTTTTATTGAAAGGTTGCCTGTAGAAGTCGCCGATCATTGCCTGCAGGTGGTATCAAACCGTTTGTCGCCGAGCAGCAACGAATTTGAAAGCTTCACGCAGCGCAGCGCATCAGAGTAACGGCGTCAGCCACAGCATGTACAGTCTCATCTTCTTTTTATACATGTCCACGTTCAGGTCAAGGCTCACCTGTCGGAGCCTGCATGCCACACGTCAAAGCACGCACCAAGTCACCCGACCCTCTTTCGACCTGGTGTTCAGATGTGATCGAGCTCACTCCTCTCTGAGACCAGAGACTCCGCGCAGAGGACGGTAACGCAGGGGAGCCAGCGAATTTCTTTCAGGGAACACTCGCATGTTGCAGCAGTGCCACAATATACGCCAGGCATAGAGTTTGCTTCTTTCGCACACCACTCGATTCCAGGAAAGCTTTCTACAAAATGCCACGCGCTAGAAAGGGCTTCGTAATACATGTGCACGCTATTTTTAGTTACTCCTGAGATCCTGGCGAGGAAAATCCTGTTTTTTTTGACTCTGAGTGGACACAGGATCTCCCCAGGATGAAAATTTCTCGAGTCGTGGAGCATCAGAGCGTACGAAAGGCGTTGCCAGCACCAGTCATAGTGAGTTCGAGGCTGTCGCAATTGTACACGGGAGCGACGACGGGAGAAATACCAGTTTTTTGACATATCTTCCGCTCATTTTAGCTCAAATCCCTGCCACATGCAAATTTGTAATGGAGGAGAAAACCTTTCTTTGGCCCAGTAAGTGAGCTGCGTCGCGCTTAGCACTAAGTCAAATTGAAGTTGAGATGACGTTTCTCCGATGCTTGTTCTTCAGCGTCGTTGTTCCGTTTGCCCATGGCCTTAAGCAAACTGTGACGTCTTACGCCCTTTCGTCAACATTCCAATGCAGTAGATTGCGTTGAACCTTTTACACGGTCACGCAGTTTGAATTGGTCACTGGTGTAGTCTGAATATCTGGGTTTTTTAGGCGCTACAGGGGGAGGCTGTTCTTAGAGGCACGCCTTAATGTAGGCAAGCGTATGATTATCGGGACCCCTATTAAGATTTTTGCTCTTGACTACTTTCCGACGGCCATGTTGTATGCTTGAGACATATGTGCAGCACCTTCAGGCGCTGGCGACGAGGCATCTGCGTCATCTAAAGATGGGGGTTTTTCATGGGACTTCTAATGGAGAATACAACCCACTGCACGCGTATGCCTTCATGCGTTTCAGCTACAGAATAATACTGTGATCCTGACGGTAAAGCGACCGCAGTATGAAAGGCCAGTATTCAGCCTGAATTTCACCATCCACCACTTCGTCTTTCAGGTGTTGCACCCTCCTACTGTCGGCCGCCTCACTGTACAGAAGCACGGTCTGCTATGTCGCTTCCAAAAAAGTGCTTTCACCAGTCATACAGCAGCTGCAGGTGCCATGTGGGGCCTCTGTATCGCGTACCGAATGGGAGACGAAGGCGCTTCAAGTCAGCAGGGCCTGCCGCAACCCCGGTTAACGACACCGAGCGCAGCTTGGGCATTGTCTATATCTTCTTCTATTAGCAGCTCTTACTAATACGGTGTCTCGTAGAGTGCCGATTTCTGTCAGCTGGTGTCTGAGGAACTGGTTCGCTTTGGATGGTTGGCGGCGAGATATGCTCGTGCATACTACTGTATAGCGACGCACGGACAGTTTGATATTTGCAAGGGCATGTGATCGCCAGTAACGCAGAGCATTATATCAAGCGTAGACTTCGGAAAGACAGCGTGTAAATGTCGCTGTAAACGAGTGGTACTACCACCATCTGCAGCGGCAAACTGTGCACGCCGCGGCGCGGTGCCTGTTGCCGGTGTCAGTACGTATTTCCCAGACCGTGGAGATTCGTGCACTACAGCGAATACACTAAGCCACATTTGGCGTATGGGGTACGCTGTAATGCGGCTTTTTCTGGCATGCCTCATATGTGTACATGACAAATCAACAGCCGACTTTGCTAAATCCAATGCTCAAACCTGAAACGCTCAGCATCATGATTTGTACGCGGAGAGTTGTTTTACATTGCCTGCGGGTCCGCTATAGGCAGCTGAAGTGTTTGAGTGGAGGGTTTTCTTCGCATTTCTTTGTTTCACCAAATCTGCACGTCCTCTCATAGTCGTCTCAGCGCAAAGAGCTCACTGATTTCTAGACCCCGAAAAGGCGAACGTGACACGCTGCAGCTGGAAAGTCCAGGAAGACTTCTTTCAGGGCTCGCTGCACAGGAACTGCGATAATACAGCAAGCAGACCAGTCCAAGACAGCTTCTTAATCACCGTGGGAGGATATTCGAATCTTAGGGAAAAGCACAAGGAGCAATGAATCAATCGGGCGATGAAGCGCATTAGTCGTTTTAATCGACTGACAGCCAATTATCTGCACGCATAATCATGATATATTTTTGCGGAAAGGTTCCTGCAGATTCACATGCAACAAATGCCGGTTTGTGCTCTGACGAAAGACAGAGTTTTTTCAGTATCTGCTAGCCATTTCTTTTAGCAGTACGGGCCAGAAGGCCCAGCTCAAACCAGTGCATCGTTGGCCGTTGCAAAGGTCAGCATTGAGGTACCTGATGTTGTGCAGCAGGTGCATTGTAAAGCACGATCTAAGGCTCTAAATATCTTTCTATACATGTCGACTTGTGAATGTAGCTAGTCGCGCAACAGCCACGTATCCTAACATCGTAAAGCATAGCCAATTATTGGAAACTTTGGCAACACCTGCATGTTTCCTTGTATGTGCAAGCAACCTCTCTCAGATGCTCTGTTTCTGATCAGTTAAACTCTCGCGCTGCCTGTAGCAACATTTGACAATATACACGTCAGTGCTCTTAGGTGCCAGTGAAACACCAGTACCGTCATGTACAGCATCGGAGAGTTTTGAGAGCTAGTGCAAACCAGACAGTCGCGAGCTTCATTCTTTCCTGTGGGCTGCCTGTGCCTTGAAATCCGCCTTGGTGGACAGGCCGGAACGTTTTTTTCATGACTTCGTCCCTGTAGGGTACACGCGCACGTCGATAGGTACTGATGCCCAAAAAGAAGTTCAGACGATAGTGGAATATGCGGTCAAGGGAACAAATTCTTCTAAATCCTCTTTGAGGTCAGAAGATTCGTGTTTGGCTTGACGTGAATATTTCTGAAAAGCAGCCATAGCGGCAACGACAGTGTAGACCGACGATCTCCCGAATTATATCTGACCGCCATGTGTACCATTCGTTGTATTTTCTAAAGCCCTTGCTGATTGTGGGAGACAAGGATCAGCAGAGTCGATGCTCGAGAAGAAGGTCATTACTGATTTTCTGCGTGTCGCTCTCTCCCCTTGTCATGTTTCCGTGCTTTTCGTCTCTCAGCTCATGGCCGGAACGCCTATCCCCTATAAATTGCTTTAAATGCTCCAATCCTCAGTCCTTCGGTGATTGTTCGTAGCTGACTCTGGACCTTTTCTATCGCATCAAGTCATGCCGTCTTGCAGCATAAAGCTCTTGGCAGAATTACAGATGCCAGGAAGGTGCACTATGTGGGAAAACGCTGACGGCTGGTCTAAAGTGATAGTGATAGTCGCTGTTAAGGACCAGGGCACAGACATGCAACACCTTCACCAAGTGAGGAAACGTGACGAGCTGTAAATGAAAACCTCAAAGGAATAACGATGCAGCAGCAAGCTGCTTTCAGCGCCAGGACACGGCACGCTAGGCGTTGCCAAGTAGAATGCAATGTTGTGGATCTCCCGCCTAGCCATCGCCGCCTGTGCACCCCTTTTCGCACAACAAAGTCCCCAGCTGTATGTGGGAACATTCGCGCAACCACATTGTAAACACGTTTATACAGTACACACTGTTCCCATGCAGCCTCAAGAATTGAACCTATGTTTGAGGTCGTTCCTATTGGCGTTACTGGAGTGGCTGCGTGAAAAGAGCCACCGGCGATCTGCATGCGCTCAGCAAGCGCTCAGGATGGTGAATGTCCCTGCTAACCATCATTGAACACGAATTGTGAGACTTTGAGCAGCTGACACAGTACCTTTGGATCGAATTCAAGACACTGGTTCAGAAATAAATTTCCCAACTTTCACTGCTTGATCTGGAGTGCAAGAAACGCACTACCCTCGAGCACGATCTGCTGCTCCAGGGATGCCGTGAATACGGTTAGTCGGTGGTCTGTGATCGACAGCGCTTTCAGGTGGTTCACAGACGAAGCGCGTCAGCAGGCAGTCTGCAAGAGAGGCCCTCGGATACTCAGCTCCAATGCCTCACCTTTAGCTGATGTCAGTGGGGACGCAAGCAGATTACGCTGCAGGAATACAGTCCATACGGAGCTTTCCGTGATGCGGTAGCACAAACGCGTGGCGACGAGCCTTCTGAGAAGACCCAGCGCTTTTTTCTCTCGCTTTATCCACCTAGAAATCGGCGTTTGACCGAACCGCGCACTAGAGCGGCTCGTTTGCTCGCCTTTTGCAAACCGTGCATTCCACCGTAACGCGTCAGCGTTGTCATGACAGGCAGCTTGTGAGATTGCCAATAAGAGCCTCCGGTGTCTTCACTTCATTACAGCCATTAATATTGAGCGAGTATTCTTGGCGTGTGCGCACCGATCATATTCCTCGAGTGCAAGTGCTCTGTCTGTGGATGCCATGGTCAATGCCGAATCGAGTAAGGTTTGCAACGAAGAACACAGAAGGACAGACCGCAGCTATCAGGCTATCGACCATTTCTTACCATGTACTGAGGCCCGGGTTTCACTGAGTCATGCAGCATCAACTAGAAGGGAGAACGAAATCACTTCTCGAGTATGCGGGCAGCCTAGAACCCAACATAATTCTTATTTTCTTTCTTTACTGTGCCGTACATGTTTTGAACTGCTGCTTCCTCACCGCAACTCTCCGTAAGCACCTCCTAGAGCAACACACAGTCGTTGCCCATATAGCCTGCGTCCGCGACAGCCGGACAAGGCGTACGTAGCGTCTAACATCTTGACCAAGCCTGCAGAAATCAGAGAATTGACTGGAGAGCTTTGTCAGCACAGGTTGGCACGCTACAGGTCTTCTCAAATTGTACAGATGCCCTCTTGACGCATTCTAAATCACCAACAGTACAGCCCTCCAGGAGGAAGAGAAGCCTGGGAGACATGCAACCTTTGGATTGAACTTTTCATACAACTCTCTTCCCTAACCCGCGGCTGGGTTGCCGAGCTGCTGCTTGCGATTTATCTGCAGTTATTGCATCCTGTCGTGGATTCCAGCTCACAGCTGATGGGAGACATGGCTGCAATACACCTTCGATCTTCTGCGGAGGGCATAGCGGCTGTAAAAGCTTCTCCCCGTATCATTCGAGTGAACTTACATGCCATATTGCTTGACTCCGAAATGACTGCAGCTTTTGCGCAAAAGAAAATGCAGGCGAACCACGTGAAAAGCGCCGTGCTCTTGAATATACCAGCAATACCAAAATGCTCCCTTTCTGACCTACTCTCTTTAAGATCAGGTCCTCATTTCATCTGAACGTTTCTGCATTTGACTGATGGTAGAGCAGGTTTATAGCACCCAGGCCTCGAAATCACGCTTTCCTGCTTCTCTGTGACCCTGGTGCACCACGGAGAGCCTCGGTGTCGTACACTATATCACGCTAACCCAGAAGTGGTATGCATTTGAGCACACATAAGGCTCCTCTGGGGTCGCACACTTCGGGACTAAGAGCTTGCCCCAATGTCAACAGGCACCTGTAGTAACACGGCTTTTCCTGTAGAAAGCGCTCACAAGAGTAGACTTCGTGGAAAGCGAAGCGCGAAGCATTATCGGCGACCTGCCACTGAGCTTTAAAACCTCATCTGGTTGCGCGTGTCAGAGAACCTAACAGGCCACGAAATGTTTGCGTGTTCGAGCATCGGCGAAAAATAGTTGCAGCTCTCAGCATCTCCTGGTACAACAAGCACGCAATGATAAACTGTGGACGGGTGTACTATTGGTCGTCTATGCACAGACTACGAAAGCGGAATCATTGCCTTTTACAAGAATTTGAACCTAGTACATTCAGTACTTGGTTGATGGAAACAACGAAAATGCCTGCAGCGGGCGCGGCACTGCGGTATTTCTCCAAGACATCCATGATTCCAGCTAGAATTCACGCTGTTCGGCAAGGCGGCTACGACCCCGTACAATTTTCCATCGCCTCTTGCATATATGTGAAGACTCAAAATGATTTGTTGACTTCTATGGGAAGGGGGAAAAACGGGATTTGCTGCGATGGCTTCGACCCAACAATGCTACATCCGTAATTTTTGTATCTGGTACAGTGATACGCGCACGTTCGTCCTCACGTAGCCGAAGGCCGACGCATTCAGTGTAAAATTCTTTCCAACACGAGGACCGGCTTTTATTAGCTGTGTAGCTGGAATCAACAGAAAACATCAGGTACTTTCGCCGCATAAGCCGTTGAAAGCATATCCAGACGTCCTACCCTGTACTGAACATGCACGATCTCTTCGTCACCGCCACTCCTCCCGCTATTTTCCCCAAAAAGCCGATAGAACAGCAGGCGACGTCGCTTGCATGATTAGGTTCCCTGGATGGCTCGAAGCACCTGTAGCTGTTGGCACAGTCATTCTGACCCGAAAAACTGCTGTGATCATTAGCACAACGTAGCATCTATATACAGAAACATGCAACTGCGTACTTCTCCGGCGAGAGGGGGAGCCTCATGAGACATTTGTGTGGTGTATTACGATCGGGGAAGTTTCTGAATAGGAAACTGCACCGACCCACTTCGTGTGTGTAAGATGTTTAGCTTACTGGACCCTGACATCATCGGTACCATCAGAAGGACTTGCTGCAGCGGAAGGGATTAAGTGGACCTTCTGAACGGACGTCGATATTATCCGGGCGTGTTCCTGATGCACCAGACACCGACTCCAAAAAGTGCTCGCTTCTTCGTGCAACAAAAATAGCGTTCAAAACCCGAAATACGTGTGGAATGACTACCACAGCAGCTTCTCTCTTTCCCGTTAGACAGCAGATAACCTGTACATACAGCTTATTATGTATCCCACTGCCAAGAATGATCACTAAGCTTCGCAAGCGTGCTCCATTTTTGAAAAGGCTGCAGCCGAATCAACTCATTGTGAATCCTCTGTCGGTTTTGGCCTCGACGAGTTTCTGCCGCTTGCACGCTCGCTACAGGAGCTTTCTCTCAGCCCTAATAGTCCACAAACTTCATGTCAGCCTCTAGATTGGAAATGCGTACCTCTCGGCAAAAAGGTACTTCGAAGCACTGCAAACAAGCCCTCTCGTGACGCGGAATGGAACAGTGTGTCGTATGCGCATGGAGAAGCCTTTATCTTGCCGCAGTTTTCTCTGGTTTCAATCCTTGCAGTTCCCCGTGCAGCTGCGCATCTCGTTCCTTTAAGCTCGCAACAAGGAAGAGCCGTCTTCGTTTGCAGCTCTTTAAAGTGCCACACTTCCAGCAACATTTGACCATACATCGCCGCGCCGATACCTCACAGCGATTAAGCGATGACATTTTCATCGAACACATCATCAACGTAAGAAGATCGCCATGATCTTATTGATGATGCCCTCAGAAATATAGGCGGCTCCCAAAAGCTTGTTACAAATACAATTTCTGGCTCTGACCACAAGACGGTTTCATGAATGCTAGTTGCGCCCCCACGCAAACATTTCCTGCTGAAAAGAAACCGCAGCGATTAGACGTGATTAATGAAGCGATCTGACCGCAGAATCAGTTAAGATAAGCACTGCAGGTAGGAACTCCTTTGTCTTCCCTACCGATGCTTTATTCTGCTTTTGCGACACCAAAGCAAATATGGCTTTGATGCCTTGTACGTTCACATTAGGACACTATCAATCGCGTGGCATCGTAACAGAGGGCCGGGCACGTTTGCGCTGTGACGAGATATAGTTCAGCTCGTTCATATGGTTCCGCTGCTGGTGTACGAATACGGTTGTTCATTGGACCTTTCGGCTACGTAGGAGCGAACAGTGAGCTCCCGCAGCCTTTACTGGAGCGCTGCGTCGACTGCGGGAAAAAGTTCTTTACACGAAAGAATCTCGCGCTGTCCTCAGTCGATGCTGCAGTGCGCCCTGGGGTCCGGGCATCTGTCTCCCAAACGCTTAGGTCCGGCAATCTAAACAAATGCAATTGCACCTGAATTTTGTATGGGGACAATCTACGGAAACAGCTTTTGACGTAGTGTTTCAAGTACCCGAAGCCGTTGTATGTGCTTTTGCGCCGAGCACGGCGGCAGCGCGGACGCCGCGGGCGCACGCACGCGGACCTTGCAGAAGTCTTCGTTGAGCTTTCGTGCCGATGCATGTAGTGGGTGTACGTCCCCGTTGGCCCAACGATCCTCGGAGGAAGTGCGCTGCTGTTGTTTTTGGCAACAGCAAATTTTCGCACTTCTGAGATGTCCCTGCAAACGGCATTTGAGCGTGTACTAAAATGGTGCCTTTCAGGTGAAGATTTATTCAGCACAGAACCAGCAAACAACGGCGTGTGCCTCAATTTCAGTAAAGGAATAACGGAGTGTGCATCATGGCTGGTTGTTAGATACTTAATGCTCGTCGTCCTCGCGTAAAAGCAGGTTGAATTTCTAGCAGCCGTGAGCGTACACTGGCACGCTAGGATTCATCAGATGCCTCTATCTGGTTCGCCCTCTAAATGTGTGAATAGTGATGTTTAGCCACAAGCTACGCAACCACCCAATTTTCAGGTTGCGACGCGATCTCGAACAGTCACGTGGCTCACTAGTAGCTGAAGTCAGCGAGAGAGCGAGTGGGAGGCACCTATTGTGTGCCACTTCGAAACGAGCGTGTCGGCGAGCTGGCAACGTCAATTTGTTGCAATCCGGCTTCACGTTGATGTACACTACGTGGATTCAGCTATAACAAAAATGCATGTCATTCTTTGGGAGCGCATAAAATGGCAGGAGGAGCCATACAGCGTTCCGATAGTACAGGTTCTGAAGATTGTAGTCATCCATGACGGTTGTTGCTCTCGAACAACAGCAGCTGGGTGCCGGCGGTTGAGAAGACCGTCTAATAACGCCCGTTAGTGACGCGGATAGCGCCATGGCCCAAAGCATTTCTACGACCCTACTAATGTTTTTTTCTGCGAGTAGAGGCGTAGCAGTCGCTGCTAGAGTTCGCTACTAACACTGATATGATCACAAGAGACGTGCGGCAAGCCCAAAATTACGTTCTACAAGACCGCGTGTCCCAGTACTCGCCCCGGACACGCCAGCAACTCAACTTACTGTATACGAAGATGCAAGCGGACCTGTCGCTCCTGTGCCAGTTTGTTATTAAGCTGGTATCCCGTGGTGTACTCCTAACGAAGCTTTCTTCCTCTTGCTGTCCCTTACAACAGCTCCAGTCCGGCATCGCGCCGTAGCAGCATGTTTGTATCGCCTCTCGCTAATCTATCCATTAGACACAACCGAGAGCTTCCTGTACAACCTCTGGAGTCGACAGTGAGAGCTAAAACACAATAAAGCCAACACAGTTGTGACTATGCCACAAGTCCTCATGCCCCCTGTCGGGTCGCGCACTCAAGTTACAAGGGCTTGTAACGAGTAGTCGTCTTGTAGTGTGTGTCGATCTCAATTTCATGTCTGCCGGAGAGATCCTCCAGCAGAATGTTGTTCCTGCACTCTTCGCGAGGATCGCTCAGCCCCGATTGGGGGATCGTTGTGCGCCGTCTTACAAGTAGGAAGGTGCTTTAGCATCCCTCGAGCCTCTCGAGTCCCCGCAAAAGTCCTGGTAATAACAAGTGCAGGGTATTTAGTGAACATCTAACAATCTTGTCTCCTACGGGGCACACAAGCCGCCAAAGCTTTTCTGGAGTAAAACTCCAGCTTGGCACTGATCGATTTTTCCTCATGGGGCTCGCAGGCCGCTCTGCATCGCAAGGCGCTCATCTTTCGAACATAGTCACGCTCTTGTGTCGCAATGTATATCTCGCAAGGCTTCGGCTCTGGCGTATCCTTTGAAAGTGTCCAACACCAGGTTTTTCTGGGCCGCTCTGCTGCAAGCCTGCCCTGGAGCGTTAACCATCTGCGAATTCTAAATACTCCAGGGGTTCTTTTTTGCTTCCCACAACTGCTGGCAGGAGAACGGCGGGCGCACTGGGCGTACAGCTAGTCGTGCGGAAAGGACAACGGATATATGGGAAAAGCAGAAGTGTTTTGAAAAGAGCTGGTGAGAACGCTTGTATTGAACTTTATGCTTTTTTGAGATGGGCAGTGACCCAAATGCTCTGTCAAAAGCACTTGTCCAATAGCGTTGCGTCAGTAAGGTTTCTCAGCCTGCACAGCCACAAGCTTTTCCCTTAGCAAAATCGTACCGTTATAATTCTGCCCCACATGGCTCAGTAGCAGCCCACAGCATGCAGTTGCTGGGCTGCAGCTGAATGCACTAAGCTTAATTCTGTGCGCGAAACGTGAGCGTGTAAACGCAACACATGCTGGTGACATACACTGCTGAAGAGCTTCCACAAAGCTGAGGAGATCTTGCTCTCGATTTACGCGGGAGCTGCGCGTTAACTGAGCGTTTCAGGAGGCAAGTATCAGCTCTTGTCTCCAGAAAGAAGCCGAAATCGCTGAAGCGGTTAGCGCACGTCGCGTGAAGCATGATTTCTAGCACCATCATTTCGAACATTACATTCGAGTAGCTGCTGAAACTCCGCAGTGCTCACAGCCTTATACTTATGCGGTTGTATCCAAAGTACTTTGACATAACGGTCGTGCAGGAATCGTAAAAAGCATCTGGGGCCCCAGGCGGAAGAAGCAGCAGCAGAAAATCTTTCCGCGCTTTTCACTCCCACATTCCGTTGCAGTAAGCGGCAAAAGGAAGAAGCCTGCCGTAGCGCAGTACTTCGTTTGGTTTTCTCAGATCTACCTGTTACAGACTTTCGGAACAACACTTTTCTTGAGCCCAGTGCCCGCTACCTCGCGGTACGTTTGCGTACTTAGAAACGGTTGAGGACCGCTTCGCTGTTTGGGGTGCGTCACATGACCTGTTTGCTCCCAGCTGACTGTTTCGTCTTAATCTGCACTCGTATTTTGGCGTGCTGCACAGAAAGACTGGATCATGAGCGCAGGCTACGCGGTATAGGCTGACACCTGCAGTCGGCGAGAACACCAATACCTATCCCTTACACCCAGCCGACATAAGTGTTAAAAGGGTTTCCTGCAGGCGTCGGCAGGCAGCTGACCGTGTGCATAGCAAGTACATTCGCCTCGTCACTGAAAGAGGCAGCACTTAGAGCATAAGTCCTTGCAATGTGCCGCCTGAACGAAATGTCTGATGCCTCCAAAAGCGTATCCCCTGAGGGCGCCTCCGGTTTCCAGTAGAATCAGTCTCTAGCTGTCACACGTTCGTGATCGAAAATTCGTACAAACACTACCTCAAAGTTCGAATTCTGTCCATGTGATATCAATCCGCCGCTCTATTCATCTGCCTTTACTGTGCATAATAAACCTTTCGCTCGTCGTTGCTTTTCGAGGCTTCTTTTTCGAGCATCCTGCCGCTATTCCTCTCGTCTGCAGCATAGATCGGAATTGTGCTCCTCGTTGCTGTGCAGTCTCCCGTTTATCTATGTACGAGAACGCTATAGG
Source organism: Ochotona princeps (assembly GCF_030435755.1). NCBI lineage: Eukaryota > Metazoa > Chordata > Mammalia > Lagomorpha > Ochotonidae > Ochotona > Ochotona princeps. Next base: position 52,292 of record NW_026697583.1, read on the forward strand.
TTGGCTTGCAATCTAACTGCAGCTTTCAGGTCTCTTTGAGCATGCAGGACGTCGGCAAGTCAACAGGAGGGCTATGTGGGTTCCCCCTGTGCACGGTGCAATACTCCTTACTAGGCGTGCAATGCATCCTTCTCACCTTCGGCGTCAAGAGCCATATGTGAAGGATTGCGGGTAGAGATCTATCCCCGCAGAAACGTGGGGCGGATGTAGAAAATCTTGCTGCTTGCGGAAGAGCTTTACCTGAAGGTCTTTCTTGGAGGATTTGACCACGGCCGCGTCAACGCACGCACCCTGCGGCACGTGAATAAGGGGTACTACAAAAACTAGAGCCTATCTCCACAAACATTTCTCCTTATCGGCTGGAGTCCTGCAGGCGCCTGCTAGACCCGTCGCAGAGACGGAAACTTGAATGCACTGATGATACTATACGGCACCCGACAAGATGTCCTGCGACACGCAGGCGCATAAACTACACTTGAAATAGGCCTGCCTCTAGGTAGCGCTGCATGTTCCCTTCTGCGTGGCTCACAGGCATCTGATGCTTTCCTGCATGAGATGCTCATCTTTGGAACGTGGCCACGTTATTGCACTGTATCAGAGGGCCAGGAATGCTGAGGTTTTATCAGACATCCGCTCAAATAGCAGAAGGACACCCGCTATTCTCCAGAATGCACCACAGGTGAACTAGCAGTAAGCATGCGCATCGTCTACGAGAATCCAGTTGGCTTCACCTGCCTCCAGCAGCTGTTAGCATGAGCAAAAGCAGCTTGTACACCGCACATGAAGCGTACTTGCAGAGCGATGGCTGAAAGGAAAAGAATATGGGGGTGCTACATGATTTGAGCCCGGCTCCACGTAGTCATGGGTCGGAACGCTGCACTGAGGTGGCCCACCAGTAGTTCTACGCAAATATGTTCCTGCAGCGTCCGCGAGCATGCTCTCTAATTTACTGATTCGCTAAAGTCACACTGGTGAATTCGAGGGTGTAAAAAACAGTAGCAGCCCTGAGTGTGCAGGCCCCCGAGTGCAAGTGGATGCAATGAACCTTGCGCTCCCAGGGTGGAGACGCGTACACGCGGTGTGAAAGAGGGACGTGCATCCGCAAATCGCATCGGTCTTCCCATGTGCGTCCTTGCGTGTTCAGTGGAAGTCTGAATAAGTATAACCTGAAAACGACTCTCCCGCATTGTTGGGATCACTGGGGTTATACGCGTTTTCGAAACGTGTCTTCAGATAATATGACCGCTTGTCTCCCGTAAAAGGTCCACGGAAGGCAAGGTAGGTCTGAAGCAACAAGTTAAGCAGCGTCATGTAAAACAGGACGTAGAAGTATCTATACGACGCAAATGGTCTCACTTTCTCATACTTCGTTATCAAGCGCCGAAAGGCTCAGCCCTGTCGTGTGCTGTGTGCTAGTACAGGGGTGGCCGCCAGGTACTTTTCCAAAGCATTGTGATCCCACGTCGAAACTCACATTTTCCTGGGTTTAGCGAGATGGCGAACAGGGCTCGACGTAGCGCAGTAGTTTAGCTGCCGTCCTGGGAGGCTTCATGTAAATTTGTTCTCGAGTTAGCCTTTCAGCGGAAACTAAAGCCGGGGACCTCATACCACATTTCTGTACATGGAGGCTTTTTAAAAACAATTCGTTCCGTGCAAGGCGAGACAAAACAAATCATTCACTTGGACTTGAGGACCCTTCTCGTTGTGCACTCACTATCGGCGGCGTACGCTTGTGAAAAATTACATGACCCAGCTAGCAGCTGATAGCCGGCAGCCTGTACTTCTCTGGAGCATCAGTGCCTTTGAATCTAGCCCGGCGGATCAGAGGCGTTGCACCGGGTCGTTTGTGTGCCCTGCCCTGCTAGACAGTAGAGCCACCCCATAGCAGGTTGTTTGTCAGTCGCTAGTGTCAGTACCCACCACTCACAGTTTTCCCGCTGAGCCCCGAAAAGGACTGACTAATGTTTTTAACTATCATGCCCTATGAGGAGCCGCCGTTTTTCTTTCAAATCAACCGGAGGCACTCGCGCATTCGCACCCTAGTGCCGGCGCGAGCACTACTAAGCACTCTGAATCATCTTTACTTGACCCAAGCACCAGGACTTAGCCAGACACGTGTCGGTCGGGATTTGAAGCCTCAGCCAGCCTCATGCAGACAAGCCATCTTGAGACCACTTCGTCTATCCATGATATGTGTCAGACAAACATCGTTCTTCCTTTTGTCTTCTCCTCTCAGTCCCGATCGTGCACCAGTAGAGCCAACCATCTGCTTGTTATTACATTTGTACCGGTGCAGTCGACAAAGACGATAGCACTCTTGTCTTCTAAGAATTGCTTAAAGAACTATTCGAAGGTGCGCAATGCTGACAAGACTTTACGTCAGGTGGTTTTTGAATGCTTTGTGCGCACCAGGGACTCCCGTTACCCTGCGTTTATGGCAGCGACCTCAATCTAGGACGCTCTTTGAATGAAACTCACTCTTGTAGGAGAACGCCTGCCAAACTGATGAGCGGCTGTAGGCGCTGGAGGCGTTCCCGTGCAGCACTAGACGCGCAAGGTGCACACAGACCCTCATTGCGCTGCAAAGCATTGTGATGTCGGTTGAGAAGCTGACCTTGTCCTTTTATCAACAGGAGAATTAAGCGTCTCATGGTGGATTGGGGCGACGCTAAAGGCAGCGCTGTAGTGCACCACTCATCCATTCGTCGCGGTCATGCAGCGGCGAAGAACAAGTCCCACTAGCTGATTTCTCAGTAAAAGCTCCTGGATGAGCTGGGCAGCTAGTGGCTGGAGTAGACGTGCTAGAAAAGCTCGTTCGGTATAGACTGATTGCCTAACACATACCATGCGGACAATTCTGTATATTCCCTTTCAAAGCAACAACCTCAGAAAAAAGGTCGCAAGAGCCAAATGCTCGCAGCGTCTGGCGTTAGCAATGCGCGTCTCTCCGTACGTAGCCAAACCGGCTCTTCTTCCTCCTAAATTGGCCACGGTAACAGGCATAGATACCAGGTGAAATCTCAACCTCTGCAAAACTCAATGGCGAGAGTTATTCTCGCTTGTTGCTTATTGCACGCTTGGGCAGCTCTACCAGCACATGTGATGCGATAGCGACGTTTCGACAATTACTATCCGTCGCAACTGCAGATAGACGTTTTGCTGCAGCTTACGACGATTGCAGCTGATATAAAGAGGCGAAAGACGATTTCTCTTGTAAGTGCTGCTTTTTATCTGACAGTCACGCTCGCTCAGTGAATGGCGCAGCACGTGGTGCGATCACGTTCCGCATACGAGTCGAGGTACTGGGTTCCTCGTGCACACTGCGTTGAGACCGTCTAATACGGTAAGCAACGCAACCACTTTCCCCACTGGTATTTGTCATGGCGATGCATATGTTTTGTACTGCTGTGGAAACCCGGCGACACTGCTGTTTGATTCCAATCTTTCACAGCATCTTTCACGATGGTGTTACTCTTCGCTTATTCAGATGCGTGTTCGGCAAAAGAATGGTATGCTTGCAAGGAGGCTGCCTTCCGACAAGCTGAAGAACCTTCTGAGTCCCTGTGTCGGCGGTAGTTGCTTTCGAACCCTTGATTGTCTACGGTTCCCAGGAACGTCTCGTCACTGTCAGCTGTTCGCCCTTCCAAAAATCACTTAAAGGAGCCATTACAGTATGTACACGTACGTCTTTAGGAGATCCTTCACTGTGCTGAATACCGCTTTCAAAACACTGTTCACTCTGGCTTAAAATGCCTCTGTGGACATCAGCGTAACTTTCTGTAGTTTGGGCGCAAAATTCATTTGGCGCTTTCACTTGTTACCAACTCCACAAGTTCATGAGCTTCACCTGCAAGGCTCTTGCCAGATCGCCCTTTGCCGGGAATCCTCCGCAATGACAACCACGCTGTATCTTTTTAAGTGCTCTGGGATCTGTGTGACCTTTGCGGAAGTCGTTGAAAAATCGTTTGCAACCGTTTTGTTATTAGCGACCTAGATTACTGTACACTAAAGGCTGTCTTAAGGGGAAAATCTGCTCTTTCCATCCACCTTCTAAGAGTGGGTGATCTTGTACGTTTGCTATCTTCTCTGCGCTGCTAGATCCCCATTTAAACGTTACTGCAAATCCGCAACCCTTTTCAGCACACTGTTGACTCAAGATGGCTTATGAATTGCACGCACAGTCAAGCGATGCCTGGCTACCGTGAGCTCTATAGACAAGATACTGCGTCTACACCGGCATGTCAAGAAACACATGGCGTTTGGTGGACTTCCCGCAAGGGACTTCAGAGGCATCCGATCTGGCAGCATCAGCGCTGTGGTGGCTTCTTCTGCATATATCGTATACCTTTTCGCAGTGTCAACAAATAGTACACCTGTAAGATGCACTGCACCAGAGTCCTGCTGAAACGCGAAGGATCATATTCAAGTGCGGCCGGATGCGGGGCAGCGTCGAAGCCATATCAAAAATGCATTATAAGCGCAGCAAGCTCCCTTACTGGCCGGCGCTGTCGCCGAATCCAGTATCAAATTCTCTTGCAAATCAAGATGTGCACGTAAGGCCGGTTTTGGTAGCGGAAGTGCAAAAGGCAAGCAGGTGGACCCAAGACCGCGATGATAAGCCCAGTCTTCTTAGCTGCCGTGTGCCATGCCTTCATTGTTTGGGGGGCTCCTCAAGAAGAACAACTTCTGGTATTGACAATCGCGCGAAGGTGACCGTGGGTGAAAATTGCGACAACATTTTGTTTGGCTTTATGGCCTGCCGGGCGGCGGTCACAGACTAAGCAGCAGGTATGCGCTCAGCATTTTTGGCATGCTTACGTAGATCTGTTAACAATAAATTTCAAGAGGAATGCTTCCGTGCAAGGAGTGTCTTTAGCACGATCATGTTCGTAGGATCGCAAACCTACCATCCGCTTCAGCAGCTGGAGAGGGCAAAAGCTTCGCTCCTAAGATGGAGAAGGCTCCACATGTGTAGGGCTCATTAGTGAGCCGCTGCGTGAGAAAAGGTGTAGAAGGGCCCAGTAGCCTTCATACGTGACTTTCTAATGGCTTGGTCAGACCCTACCGCTCCACGTGCGGTGCAAAGGAGGTCTGACAGGCATCATCTTCCCTACGTGCGAGCTCATCTCGGGATCGAGATGTGCTCATATAGAGGCAGCTCCAAACTGGAGCCTCAAAAGCTCCGCACACTGCACTCTGAGCCAGGCTCAATGGCATGCGGACACCTCCCTCCTTGCGCCGTGGCAAAAAGGTTGGTTCATTACGTTAGAATGGGGACAGTGCACCCTACCAGCCTGATACGATCAAGCTAATGATACGTCAGCAGCTGGAAATGGGCTGCAGACATTGTCGGGGCTTATTTGTGAAAGCCAACGCAAGTCAAGTTGTACTTTCGCGCACACGCTAGGTCCAAAGGGTGTGCGCCAAACGTCCTGCGTGGCCAACCTTCTCACACTTCGTGGCAGCAGTTGAGTAAGCCCCTGCATGTCTTCCCGCCTAACGCAGGCCTTACTACACTGCAGCATCCGCTCAATTAACCTCAAAAATATGTTTGAAAGCCATAATTTCTGCATTATTTCCACACTATCATCAATGCTGTGCATTATCTATGCAGCACCCCAGCCACGTCAGCTCCGCATCAAATCACAATCTGATCTGCTAATGTCCGTCTGGTTCAGCCAAACTCTCAGCAGCTCAGAACCTGCTACAAAGACTTATTCACTTTTTAGATACCTCTGCTAGGCTATTCGCGCAGGCGTGCTTTTGTACCGCATGTGCCATGGGACCCGTTTGCTGAGACCACCATTTTTCAACTTTGCTTTTTGCGGTCCCCATTGAAGACGACGGGTAGTTTTCGTAGCTTTCTATGAATGTTTGCGCAGGAATGCAAGCTCGTGCTATAGGCGTGGTGGAATGGTGCTGCAAGCAAGTGTTTCCATCAGGTTACTCTCACCTTTTGGTCCTATCTATTTGCGAGCACAGTGATATCGTAGCTGTATTAAATATCCAACGAAAAAAGTCAGTATTTACTGAGCAGGGGAGAAGCTCTAACTAGAAGCGGCGACGAATACAATCTCCCTTCGGCAGACCAAAAGCATCGCCTGTTATCTACTTGACTAGAGATACATCGGAAAATACCTGGTCAGCGTGTGCACTTTTCACAAATGTGGTACTGCCGGATGATACTGCATTCCGGGGGAAATGTTACCGCAGATGACGCCGCTATCAGCTTGTGCCTGCAGGAAGCATTGGAAAAGTGCCCGCAGACCTTCCACGTCAGTATTCGTATTTTGCTGGAAACATACAGTCCGCAAAGCTTCCGTAAGGTCACAACCCTGGTGTCTGATATGCTCTGAATCGCGTGATTTTCCGTGATACAGTATTTGCAAGGATCCCTGCGCCTGCGTTCCATCTGTGAGCGTCTAAGCGTGGCGTACGCTAGTCTGCACTGTACGATCTACCTGAGAGACTGTTATCTGCACTTGTTGCAAAGGTTGAATCTGCTTCGATGATGTTGCGTATCCTACTTTTCCATCTAATATTTCTGACGCCCTGTCTCCCGCCCGTGGAGCTTGGTAAGCCGCTGTTTTCGCAACTGATTCAGACAAAATGCTTGTGCTTCACGCCGTTGTTGAATGTATGGTCTTTTTTCATGTAGCTATGGGTCTTCATGCATCAGTGTCTGACTCAGAAGACTTGCAGTCGATTGATGCATACAGCCCAAAAAACTTCTTCTATGATCTTTGCACCTCCAATACCCTTAGTATCCAGGTGATCACAAAGGCTATATTTTATGTGTTGCTGTCTATGAAGCGCACGTTGTAATACTTCAGTGCTTCGCCCCTTTCATCTGTCAATACACGGTACACGGGCGCATGCGGTTGCTCTGTCCGAGATTTTGCAAGCCAGCATACATCATTACTACGTTTGCAACAAAAGGACTTTTTGCCAGCGCAAGGAAAGACGCATAAAGATGTACAAATCATACAGCAGAACGTTACCATTGAATAAATTTAACTCCATTCATTCGTCTCAGCTGGAGAGATCTGTCAGTACCCTCGTGAGCAATTGGCGTTTTCCAGTCCATGTACACTTGGCAAAATTCGTCTTATTCTATAGACTGAGAGCTACAAGGGGAGCGGAGGACATGTATTGCAACAGAGGGAGCTGCAGCTCAAGTTTTTCTATCAAGCCGGACGCAGTGATGCCGTGGACTCAAAATGAGCACGAGTCTTTGACCCTAGCAAAGTGGTGCCCTCAGCTGTAGAATTTTTAATGAACTGCTACGAGCACAGGCATTCTCAAGCAGCAAGCTACCCAGGAGCGCGCAGCCGGCGTTGACGGGGGAAAACAAGGAGGATGCAATAGACTAAAATACTATAGGGGATATCTGTTGCATTTGCGCGGAATGATGTCTTACCCCCGGCTACGTAGTGAAGTTGCTCGAGGGGTTCTTGCTAGCCCCTGTCAAAGGGAAGGTCAAAGAATGCCAGTGTGCCACTGATAGATTTCAAGGTAGTGCATCAGATCATTTCCCATGTTCATCTCTGAGGAGAGTAAGAGAGATCAGCGTGGGACGTTCAGGGGGCACAACTGCGAGCGCCCTTCAGCTGTGCACGCTGAACTTACGATTGATACTAGTCACGACTGACCCTTGATACGGATACACACGGGCCGCTTTTTACATTTCCCTGCGTGCACACCTGAGGCAAACCTGCCGGTAACACGTCTTTGTCGCAACGACCCTCACAAACTCGCGCCCGACGGCTCTGACAGAGTAGTGTATGTGCCAGCAGGCCTTCCTATGATCAGCAGTATGCATGGGGACGTTCCCACGGCTGAGGTCGCTGCTCAGCTTTTTTCGGGCACCCCGCTTTGTCTGAGCCTGCCTTCTATGATACTAGCTCATCTTCAACGTAATGCGTTCTAGTGTGCGAGTCCAGCAGATCAAGGCGCTCCCCCCCCCCCCACCCCCCCCCAGTACTTCCTGACAGGTTTGCAGCAGCCGCTCGCCAGTCCTACACGTCTGCAGTATCAAGCACTATTGTGCCGCATGTAAACGAGTTCCATGCCGGCGGAAAGCTACGGCAAGGCCTGCGCCTTATTTTTGAGGAATTTCGCAGCTGAGCTCTGCTCGACAGACCCCTCGAAGGAGGAGTCGCTCTTTTTCAGGCATGTCGAGAAGCGTGGGTATGCTCCTTACGTGTGACTAG
>NW_026697584.1:0-28897 GCF_030435755.1 Ochotona princeps
TGGCTTTGGGCGCTGAAGTTGTCTGTGAATGTGGAGTTGCTGGGCATGTGAAACCCGCATGTGGAGCATTGGTTTGTTGTGGGATGCTCTACCAGGGTTCATTCCTTAGATAATGCACTTTCAAAGGGCATTAAGCCTAGAGTGTGAAAACTGAGTTTCTTGAGAGCTGCTTGGAAGCCTGATGGTGTGTGAAGTTAGTGAGCCAAATTGGAGTTGTTCCCCACAAGAACCACTCGGGCTGATTCTTCTTCAATATGCGCTTCACCAACATGCAGTAGTTTCCTTGATTTGAATTAGCTCTCACACCAATATTTCCGCTAGAGCCTTTGCATTGAGGGCTATCTGAGAATGGCTTTGGCGCTGAAGTTGTCTGTGAATGTGGAGTTGCTGGCATGTGAAACCCGCATGTGGAGCATTGGTTTGTGTGGGATGCTCTACCAGGTTCATTCCTAGATAATGCACTCAAAGGGCATTAAGCCTAGAGTGTGAAAACTGAGTTTCCTTGAGAGCTGCTTGGAAGCCTGATGGTGTGTGAAGTTAGTGAGCCAAATGGAGTTGTTGTCCCACAAGAACCACTCGCCTGATTCTTCTTCAATATGCGCTTCACCAACATGCAGTGTTTCCTTGATTGAATTAGCTCTCAGTCACCAATATTTGCACCTAGAGCCTTTGCATTGAGGGCTATCTGAAATGGCTTTGGCGCTGAAGTTGTCTGTGAATGTGGAGTTGCGTGGCATGTGAAACCCTGCATGTGGAGCATTGGTTTGTGTGGGATGCTCTACCAGGTTCATTCCTACATAATGCACTCAAAGGGCATTAAGCCTAGAGGTGCTGAAAACTGAGTTTCCTTGAGAGCTGCTTGGAAGCCTGATGGTGTGTGAAGTTAGTGAGCCAAATGGAGTTGTTGTCCCACAAGAACCACTCGCCTGATTCTTCTTCAATATGCGCTTCACCAACATGCAGTGTTTCCTTGATTGAATTAGCTCTCACACCAATATTTTCGCCTAGAGCCTTTGCATTGAGGGCTATCTGAAAATGGCTTTGGCGCTGAAGTTGTCTGTGAATGTGGAGTTGGTGGCATGTGAAACCCGCATGTGGAGCATTGGTTTGTGTGGGATGCTCTACCAGGTGCATTTCATTCCTAGGCACTCAAAGGGCATTAAGCCTAGAGTGTGAAAACTTGAGTTTCCTTGAGAGCTGCTTGGAAGCCTGATGGTGTGTGAAGTTAGTGAGCCAAATGGAGTTGTTGTCCCACAAGAACCACTCGCCTGATTCTTCTTCAATATGCACTTCACCAACATGCAGTGTTTCCTTGATTGAATTAGCTCTCACATCCAATATTTGCACCTAGAGCCTTTGCATTGAGGGATATCTGAAAATGGCTTTGGCGCTGAAGTTGTCTGTGAATGTGGAGTTGGTGGCATGTGAAACCCGCATGTGGAGCATTGGTTTGTGTGGGATGCTCTACCAGGTTCATTCCTACATAATGCACTCAAAGGGCATTAAGCCTAGAGTGTGAAAACTGAGTTTCCTTGAGAGCTGCTTGGAAGCCTGATGGTGTGTGAAGTTAGTGAGCCAAATGGAGTTGTTTCCCCCACAAGAACCACTCGCCTGATTCTTCTTCAATATGCGCTTCACCAACATGCAGTGTTTCCTTGATTGAATTAGCTCTCACACCAATATTTGGGCCTAGAGCCTTTGCATTGAGAGCTATCTGAAAATGGCTTTGGCGCTGAGTTGTCTGTGAATGTGGAGTTGGTGGCATGTGAAACCCGCATGTGGAGCATTGGTTTGTGTGGGATGCTCTACCAGGTGCATTTCATTCCTAGGCACTCAAAGGGCATTAAGCCTAGAGTGTGAAAACTGAGTTTCCTTGAGAGCTTCTTGGAAGCCTGATGGTGTGTGAAGTTAGTGAGCCAAATGGAGTTGTTGTCCCACAAGAACCACTCGCCTGATTCTTCTTCAATATGCACTTCACCAACATGCAGTGTTTCCTTGATTGAATTAGCTCTCACACCAATATTTGCACCTAGAGCCTTTGCATTGAGGGCTATCTGAAAATGGCTTTGGCGCTGAAGTTGTCTGTGAATGTGGAGTTGGTGGCATGTGAAACCCGCATGTGGAGCATTGGTTTGTGTGGGATGCTCTACCAGGTTCATTCCTACATAATGCACTCAAAGGGCATTAAGCCTAGAGTGTGAAAACTGAGTTTCCTTGAGAGCTGCTTGGAAGCCTGATGGTGTGTGAAGTTAGTGAGCCAAATGGAGTTGTTCCCCCACAAGAACCACTCGCCTGATTCTTCTTCAATATGCGCTTCACCAACATGCAGTGTTTCCTTGATTGAATTAGCTCTCACACCAATATTTGGGCCTAGAGCCTTTGCATTGAGAGCTATCTGAAAATGGCTTTGGCGCTGAAGTTGTCTGTGAATGTGGAGTTGGTGGCATGTGAAACCCGCAATGTGGAGCATTGGTTTGTGTGGGATGCTCTACCAGGTTCATTTCAGTTCTAGGCACTCAAAGGGCATTAAGCCTAGAGTGTGAAAACTGAGTTTCCTTGAGAGCTGCTTGGAAGCCTGATGGTGTGTTGAAGTTAGTGAGCCAAATGGAGTTGTTGTCCCACAAGAACCACTCGGCTGATTCTTCTTCAATATGCGCTTCACCAACATGCAGTGTTTCCTTGATTGAATTAGCTCTCACACCATATTTGCGCCTAGAGCCTTTGCATTGAGGGCTACCTGAAAATGGCTTTTGGCGCTGAAGTTGTCTGTGAATGTGGAGTTGGTGGCATGTGAAACCCGCATGTGGAGCATTGGTTTGTGTGGGATGCTCTACCAGGTTCTTTCCTAGATAATGCACTCAAAGGGCATTAAGCCTAGAGTGTGAAAACTGAGTTTCCTTGAGAGCTGCATGGAAGCCTGATGGTGTGTGAAGTTAGTGAGTCCAAATGAAGGTGTTCTCCCACAAGAACCACTCGGTCTGATTCTTCTTCAATATGCGCTTCACCAACATGCAGTGTTTCCTTGATTGAATTAGCTCTCACACCAATATTTGCGCCTAGAGCCTTTGCATTGAGGGCTATCTGAAAATGGCTTTGGCGCTGAAGTTGTCTGTGAATGTGGAGTTGGTGGCATGTGAAACCCGCATGTGGAGCATTCGTTTGTGTGGGATGCTCTACCAGGTTCATTCTACATAATGCACTCAAAGGGCATTAAGCCTAGAGTGTGAAAACTGAGTTTCCTTGAGAGCTGCTTGGAAGCCTGATGGTGTGTGAAGTTAGTGAGCCAAATGGAGTTGTTCTCCCACAAGAACCACTCGGCTGATTCTTCTTCAATATGCGCTTCACCAACATGCAGTGTTTTCCTTGATTGAATTAGCTCTCACACCAATATTTTCGCCTAGAGCCTTTGCATTGAGGGCTATCTGAAAATGGCTTTGGCGCTGAAGTTGTCTGTGAATGTGGAGTTGGTGGCAAGTGAAACCCGCATGTGGAGCATTGGTTTGTGTGGGATGCTCTACCAGGTTCTTTCCTAGATAATGCACTCAAAGGGCATTAAACCTAGAGTGTGAAAACTGAGTTTCCTTGAGAGCTGCTTGGAAGCCTGATGGTGTGTGAAGTTAGTGAGCCAAATGGAGTTGTTGTCCCACAAGAACCACTCGCCTGATTCTTCTTCAATATGCGCTTCACCAACATGCAGTGTTTCCTTGATTGAATTAGCTCTCACACCAATATTTGCGCCTAGAGCCTATGCATTGAGGGCTATCTGAAAATGGCTTTAGCGCTGAAGTTGTCTGTGAATGTGGAGTTGGTGCCATGTGAAACCCGCATGTGGAGCATTCGTTTGTGTGGGATGCTCTACCAGGTTCATTCCTACATAATGCACTCAAAGGGCACTAAGCCTAGAGTGTGAAAACTGAGTTTCCTTGAGAGCTGCTTGGAAGCCTGATGGTGTGTGAAGTTAGTGAGCCGAATGGAGTTGTTCCCCCACAAGAACCACTCGCCTGATTCTTCTTCAATATGCGCTTCACCAACATGCAGTGTTTCCTTGATTGAATTAGCTCTCACACCAATATTTGCGCCTAGAGCCTTTGTATTGAGGGCTATCTGAAAATGGCTTTGGCGCTGAAGTTGTCTGTGAATGTGGAGTTGGTGGCATGTGAAACCCGCATGTGGAGCATTGGTTTGTGTGGGATGCTCTACCAGGTTCATTCCTACATAATGCACTCAAAGGGCATTAAGCCTAGAGTGTGAAAACTGAGTTTCCTTGAGAGCTGCTTGGAAGCCTGATGGTGTGTGAAGTTAGTGAGCCAAATGGAGTTGTTCTGCCACAAGAACCACTTGGCTGATTCTTCTTCAATATGCGCTTCACCAACATGCAGTGTTTCCTTGATTGAATTAGCTCTCACACCAATATTTGCGTCTAGAGCCTTTGCATTGAGGGCTATCTGAAAATGGCTTTGGCGCTGAAGTTGCCTGTGAATGTGGAGTTGGTGGCATGTGAAACCCGCATGTGGAGCATTGGTTTGTGTGGGATGCTCTACCAGGTGCATTTCATTCCTAGGCACTCAAAGGGCATTAAGCCTAGAGTGTGAAAACTGAGTTTCCTTGAGAGCTGCTTGGAAGCCTGATGGTGTGTGAAGTTAGTGAGCCAAATGGAGTTGTTCTCCCACAAGAACCACTCGGCTGATTCTTCTTCAATATGCGCTTCACCAACATGCAGTGTTTCCTTGATTGAATTAGCTCTCACACCAATATTTGCGTCTAGAGCCTTTGCATTGAGGGCTATCTGAAAATGGCTTTGGCGCTGAAGTTGTCTGTGAATGTGGAGTTGGTGGCATGTGAAACCCGCATGTGGAGCATTGGTTTGTGTGGGATGCTCTACCAGGTTCATTCCTACATAATGCACTCAAAGGGCACTAAGCCTAGAGTGTGAAAACTGAGTTTCCTTGAGAGCTGCATGGAAGCCTGATGGTGTGTGAAGTTAGTGAGCCAAATGGAGTTGTTGTCCCACAAGAACCACTCGGCTGATTCTTCTTCAATATGCGCTTCACCAACATGCAATGTTTCCTTGATTGAATTAGCTCTCACACCAATATTTGCGCCTAGAGCCTTTGCATTGAGGGCTATCTGAAAATGGCTTTGGCGCTGAAGTTGTCTGTGAATGTGGAGTTGGTGGCATGTGAAACCCGCATGTGGAGCATTGGTTTGTGTGGGATGCTCTACCAGGTTCATTCCTACATAATGCACTCAAAGGGCATTAAGCCTAGAGTGTGAAAACTGAGTTTCCTTGAGAGCTGCTTGGAAGCCTGATGGTGTGTGAAGTTAGTGAGCCAAATGGAGTTGTTCTCCCACAAGAACCACTCGGCTGATTCTTCTTCAATATGCGCTTCACCAACATGCAGAGTTTCCTTGATTGAATTAGCTCTCACACCAATATTTTCGCCTAGAGCCTTTGCATTGAGAGCTATCTGAAAATGGCTTTGGCGCTGAAGTTGTCTCTGAATGTGGAGTTGGTGGCATGTGAAACCCGCATGTGGAGCATTGGTTTGTGTGGGATGCTCTACCAGGTTCATTCCTACATAATGCACTCAAAGGGCATTAAGCCTAGAGTGTGAAAACTGAGTTTCCTTGAGAGCTGCTTGGAAGCCTGATGGTGTGTGAAGTTCGTGAGCCAAATGGAGTTGTTGTCCCACAAGAACCACTCGGCTGATTCTTCTTCAATATGCGCTTCACCAACATGCAGTGTTTCCTTGATTGAATTAGCTCTGACACCAATATTTGTGCCTAGAGTTTTTGCATTGAGGGCTATCTGAAAATGGCTTTGGCGCTGAAGTTGTCTGTGAATGTGGAGTTGGTGGCATGTGAAACCCGCATGTGGAGCATTGGTTTGTGTGGGATGCTCTACCAGGTGCATTTCATTCCTAGGCACTCAAAGGGCATTAAGCATAGAGTGTGAAAACTGAGTTTCCTTGAGAGCTGCTTGGAAGCCTGATGGTGTGTGAAGTTAGTGAGCCAAATGGAGTTGTTGTCCCACAAGAACCACTCGCCTGATTCTTCTTCAATATGCGCTTCACCAACATGCAGTGTTTCCTTGATTGAATTAGCTCTCACACCAATATTGGTGTCTAGAGCCTTTGCATTGAGGGCTATCTGAAAATGCCTTTGGCGCTGAAGTTGTCTGTGAATGTGGAGTTGGTGGCATGTGAAACCCGCATGTGGAGCATTGGTTTGTGTGGGATGCTCTACCAGGTTCTTTCCTAGATAATGCACTCAAAGGGCATTAAGCCTAGAGTGTGAAAACTGAGTTTCCTTGAGAGCTGCATGGAAGCCTGATGGTGTGTGAAGTTAGTGAGCCAAATGGAGTTGTTGTCCCACAAGAACCACTCGCCTGATTCTTCTTCAATATGTGCTTCACCAACATGCAGTGTTTCCTTGATTGAATTAGCTCTCACACCAATATTTGTGTCTAGAGCCTTTGCATTGAGGGCTATCTGAAAATGGCTTTGGCGCTGAAGTTGTCTGTGAATGTGGAGTTGGTGGCATGTGAAACCCGCATGTGGAGCATTGGTTTGTGTGGGATGCTCTACCAGGTTCATTCCTACATAATGCACTCAAAGGGCATTAAGCCTAGAGTGTGAAAACTGAGTTTCCTTGAGAGCTGCTTGGAAGCCTGATGGTGTGTGAAGTTAGTGAGCCAAATGGAGTTGTTGTCCCACAAGAACCACTCGCCTGATTCTTCTTCAATATGCGCTTCACCAACATGCAGTGTTTCCTTGATTGAATTAGCTCTCACACCAATATTTGCGCCTAGAGCCTTTGCATTGAGGGCTATCTGAAAACGGCTGTGGCACTGAAGTTGTCTGTGAATGTGGAGTTGGTGGCATGTGAAACCCGCATGTGGAGCATTGGTTTGTGTGGGATGCTCTACCAGGTTTGTTTCAGTCCTAGGCACTCAAAGGGCATTAAGCCTAGAGTGTGAAAACTGAGTTTCCTTGAGAGCTGCCTGGAAACCTGATGGTGTGTTAAGTTAGTGAGCCAAATGGAGTTGTTGTCCCACAAGAACCACTCGGCTGATTCTTCTTCAATATGCGCTTCACCAACATGCAGTGTTTCCTTGATTGAATTAGCTCTCACACCAATATTTGCGCCTAGAGCCTTTGCATTGAGGGCTATCTGAAAATGGCTTTGGCGCTGAAGTTGTCTGTGAATGTGGAGTTGGTGGCATGTGAAACCCGCATGTGGAGCATTGGTTTGTGTGGGATGCTCTACCAGGTTCATTCCTACATAATGCACTCAAAGGGCATTAAGCATAGAGTGTGAAAACTGAGTTTCCTTGAGAGCTGCATGGAAGCCTGATGGTGTGTGAAGTTAGTGAGCCAAATGGAGTTGTTGTCCCACAAGAACCACTCGCCTGATTCTTCTTCAATATGCGCTTCACCAACATGCAGTGTTTCCTTGATTGAATTAGCTCTCACACCAATATTTGTGT
The DNA here is from genome assembly GCF_030435755.1 of Ochotona princeps. Classification (NCBI taxonomy): domain Eukaryota; kingdom Metazoa; phylum Chordata; class Mammalia; order Lagomorpha; family Ochotonidae; genus Ochotona; species Ochotona princeps. The sequence continues at coordinate 7,490 of NW_026697584.1, forward strand.
CTAGAGCCTTTGCATTGAGGGCTATCTGAAAATGGCTTTGGCGCTGAAGTTGTCTGTGAATGTGGAGTTGGTGGCATGTGAAACCCGCATGTGGAGCATTGGTTTGTGTGGGATGCTCTACCAGGTTTGTTTCATTCCTAGGCACTCAAAGGGCATTAAGCCTAGAGTGTGAAAACTGAGTTTCCTTGAGAGCTGCTTGGAAACCTGATGGTGTGTGAAGTTAGTGAGCCAAATGGAGTTGTTGTCCCACAAGAACCACTCGGCTGATTCTTCTTCAATATGCGCTTCACCAACATGCAGTGTTTCCTTGATTGAATTAGCTCTCACACCAATATTTGCGCCTAGAGCCTTTGCATTGAGGGCTATCTGAAAATGGCTTTGGCGCTGAAGTTGTCTGTGAATGTGGAGTTGGTGGCATGTGAAACCCGCATGTGGAGCATTGGTTTGTGTGGGATGCTCTACCAGGTTCATTCCTACATAATGCACTCAAAGGGCATTAAGCCTAGAGTGTGAAAACTGAGTTTCCTTGAGAGCTGCTTGGAAGCCTGATGGTGTGTGAAGTTAGTGAGCCAAATGGAGTTGTTCTCCCACAAGAACCACTCGGCTGATTCTTCTTCAATATGCGCTTCACCAACATGCAGTGTTTCCTTGATTGAATTAGCTATCACACCAATATTTGTGCCTAGAGCCTTTGCATTGAGGGCTATCTGAAAATGGCTTTGGCGCTGAAGTTGTCTGTGAATGTGGAGTTGGTGGCATGTGAAACCCGCATGTGGAGCATTGGTTTGTGTGGGATGCTCTACCAGGTTCTTTCCTAGATAATGCACTCAAAGGGCATTAAGCCTAGAGTGTGAAAACTGAGTTTCCTTGAGAGCTGCATGGAAGCCTGATGGTGTGTGAAGTTAGTGAGCCAAGTGGAGTTGTTGTCCCACAAGAACCACTCGCCTGATTCTTCTTCAATATGCGCTTCACCAACATGCAGTGTTTCCTTGATTGAATTAGCTCTCACACCAATATTTGTGTCTAGAGCCTTTGCATTGAGGGCTATCTGAAAATGGCTTTGGCGCTGAAGTTGTCTGTGAATGTGGAGTTGGTGGCATGTGAAACCCGCATGTGGAGCATTGGTTTGTGTGGGATGCTCTACCAGGTTCATTCCTACATAATGCACTCAAAGGGCATTAAGCCTAGAGTGTGAAAACTGAGTTTCCTTGAGAGCTGCTTGGAAGCCTGATGGTGTGTGAAGTTAGTGAGCCAAATGGAGTTGTTCTCCCACAAGAACCACTCGCCTGATTCTTCTTCAATATGCGCTTCACCAACATGCAGTGTTTCCTTGATTGAATTAGCTCTCACACCAATATTTGCGCCTAGAGCCTTTGCATTGAGGGCTATCTGAAAACGGCTGTGGCACTGAAGTTGTCTGTGAATGTGGAGTTGGTGGCATGTGAAACCCGCATGTGGAGCATTGGTTTGTGTGGGATGCTCTACCAGGTTTGTTTCAGTCCTAGGCACTCAAAGGGCATTAAGCCTAGAGTGTGAAAACTGAGTTTCCTTGAGAGCTGCTTGGAAACCTGATGGTGTGTGAAGTTAGTGAGCCAAATGGAGTTGTTGTCCCACAAGAACCACTCGGCTGATTCTTCTTCAATATGCGCTTCACCAACATGCAGTGTTTCCTTGATTGAATTAGCTCTCACACCAATATTTGCGCCTAGAGCCTTTGCATTGAGGGCTATCTGAAAATGGCTTTGGCGCTGAAGTTGTCTGTGAATGTGGAGTTGGTGGCATGTGAAACCCGCATGTGGAGCATTGGTTTGTGTGGGATGCTCTACCAGGTTCATTCCTACATAATGCACTCAAAGGGCATTAAGCATAGAGTGTGAAAACTGAGTTTCCTTGAGAGCTGCATGGAAGCCTGATGGTGTGTGAAGTTAGTGAGCCAAATGGAGTTGTTGTCCCACAAGAACCACTCGCCTGATTCTTCTTCAATATGCGCTTCACCAACATGCAGTGTTTCCTTGATTGAATTAGCTCTCACACCAATATTTGTGTCTAGAGCCTTTGCATTGAGGGCTATCTGAAAATGGCTTTGGCGCTGAAGTTGTCTGTGAATGTGGAGTTGGTGGCATGTGAAACCCGCATGTGGAGCATTGGTTTGTGTGGGATGCTCTACCAGGTTCATTCCTACATAATGCACTCAAAGGGCATTAAGCCTAGAGTGTGAAAACTGAGTTTCCTTGAGAGCTGCTTGGAAGCCTGATGGTGTGTGAAGTTAGTGAGCCAAATGGAGTTGTTCTCCCACAAGAACCACTCGGCTGATCCTTCTTCAATATGCGCTTCACCAACATGCAGTGTTTCCTTGATTGAATTAGCTCTCACACCAATATTTGCATCTAGAGCCTTTGCATTGAGGGCTATCTGAAAACGGCTGTGGCGCTGAAGTTGTCTGTGAATGTGGAGTTGGTGGCATGTGAAACCCGCATGTGGAGCATTGGTTTGTGTGGGATGCTCTACCAGGTTCATTCCTACATAATGCACTCAAAGGGCATTAAGCCTAGAGTGTGAAAACTGAGTTTCCTTGAGAGCTGCATGGAAGCCTGATGGTGTGTGAAGTTAGAGCGCCAAAATGGAGTTGTTCTCCCAAAAGAACCACTCGGCTGATTCTTCTTCAATATGCGCTTCACCAACATGCAGGGTTTCCTTGATTGAATTAGCTCTCACACCAATATTTGTGCCTAGAGCCTTTGCATTGAGGGCTATCTGAAAATGGCTTTGGCGCTGAAGTTGTCTGTGAATGTGGAGTTGGTGGCATGTGAAACCCGCATGTGGAGCATTGGTTTGTGTGGGATGCTCTACCAGGTTCATTTCATTCCTAGGCACTCAAAGGGCATTAAGCCTAGAGTGTGAAAACTGAGTTTCCTTGAGAGCTGCTTGGAAGCCTGATGGTGTGTGAAGTTAGTGAGCCAAATGGAGTTGTTGTCCCACAAGAACCACTCGCCTGATTCTTCTTCAATATGCGCTTCACCAACATGCAGTGTTTCCTTGATTGAATTAGCTCTCACACCAATATTTGTGTCTAGAGCCTTTGCATTGAGGGCTATCTGAAAATGGCTTTGGCGCTGAAGTTGTCTGTGAATGTGGAGTTGGTGGCATGTGAAACCCGCATGTGGAGCATTGGTTTGTGTGGGATGCTCTACCAGGTTCATTCCTAGATAATGCACTCAAAGGGCATTAAGCCTAGAGTGTGAAAACTGAGTTTCCTTGAGAGCTGCTTGGAAGCCTGATGGTGTGTGAAGTTAGTGAGCCAAATGGAGTTGTTCTCCCACAAGAACCACTCGGCTGATTCTTCTTCAATATGCGCTTCACCAACATGCAGTGTTTCCTTGATTGAATTAGCTCTCACACCAATATTTGCGCCTAGAGCCTTTGCATTGAGGGCTACCTGAAAATGGCTTTGGCGCTGAAGTTGTCTGTGAATGTGGAGTTGGTGGCATGTGAAACCCGCATGTGGAGCATTGGTTTGTGTGGGATGCTCTACCAGGTTCTTTCCTACATAATGCACTCAAAGGGCATTAAGCCTAGAGTGTGAAAACTGAGTTTCCTTGAGAGCTGCATGGAAGCCTGATGGTGTGTGAAGTTCGTGAGCCAAATGGAGTTGTTGTCCCACAAGAACCACTCGGCTGATTCTTCTTCAATATGCGCTTCACCAACATGCAGTGTTTCCTTGATTGAATTAGCTCTCACACCAATATTTGTGTCTAGAGCCTTTGCATTGAGGGCTATCTGAAAATGGCTTTGGCGCTGAAGTTGTCTGTGAATGTGGAGTTGGTGGCATGTGAAACCCGCATGTGGAGCATTGGTTTGTGTGGGATGCTCTACCAGGTTCATTCCTACATAATGCACTCAAAGGGCATTAAGACTAGAGTGTGAAAACTGAGTTTCCTTGAGAGCTGCATGGAAGCCTGATGGTGTGTGAAATTAGTGAGCCAAATGAAGGTGTTCTCCCACAAGAACCACTCGGCTGATTCTTCTTCAATATGCGCTTCACCAACATGCAGTGTTTCCTTGATTGAATTAGCTCTCACACCAATATTTGCGCCTAGAGCCTTTGCATTGAGGGCTATCTGAAAATGGCTTTGGCGCTGAAGTTGTCTGTGAGTGTGGAGTTGGTGGCATGTGAAACCCGCATGTGGAGCATTGGTTTGTGTGGGATGCTCTACCAGGTTCATTCCTACATAATGCACTCAAAGGGCACTAAGCATAGAGTGTGAAAACTGAGTTTCCTTGAGAGCTGCTTGGAAGCCTGATGGTGTGTGAAGTTAGTGAGCCGAATGGAGTTGTTCCCCCACAAGAACCACTCGCCTGATTCTTCTTCAATATGCGCTTCACCAACATGCAGTGTTTCCTTGATTGAATTAGCTCTCACACCAATATTTGCGCCTAGAGCCTTTGTATTGAGGGCTATCTGAAAATGGCTTTGGCGCTGAAGTTGTCTGTGAATGTGGAGTTGGTGGCATGTGAAACCCGCATGTGGAGCATTGGTTTGTGTGGGATGCTCTACCAGGTGCATTTCATTCCTAGGCACTCAAAGGGCATTAAGCCTAGAGTGTGAAAACTGAGTTTCCTTGAGAGCTGCTTGGAAGCCTGATGGTGTGTGAAGTTAGTGAGCCAAATGGAGTTGTTCTCCCACAAGAACCACTCGCCTGATTCTTCTTCAATATGCGCTTCACCAACATGCATTGTTTCCTTGATTGAATTAGCTCTCACACCAATATTTGCGCCTAGAGCCTTTGCATTGAGGGCTATCTGAAAATGGCTTTGGCGCTGAAGTTGTCTGTGAATGTGGAGTTGGTGGCATGTGAAACCCGCATGTGGAGCATTGGTTTGTGTGGGATGCTCTACCAGGTTCTTTCCTAGATAATGCACTCAAAGGGCATTAAGCCTAGAGTGTGAAAACTGAGTTTCCTTGAGAGCTGCATGGAAGCCTGATGGTGTGTGAAGTTAGTGAGCCAAATGGAGTTGTTCCCCCACAAGAACCACTCGCCTGATTCTTCTTCAATATGCGCTTCACCAACATGCAGTGTTTCCTTGATTGAATTAGCTCTCACACCAATATTTGTGTCTAGAGCCTTTGCATTGAGGGCTATCTGAAAATGGCTTTGGCGCTGAAGTTGTCTGTGAATGTGGAGTTGGTGGCATGTGAAACCCGCATGTGGAGCATTGGTTTGTGTGGGATGCTCTACCAGGTTCATTCCTACATAATGCACTCAAAGGGCATTAAGCCTAGAGTGTGAAAACTGAGTTTCCTTGAGAGCTGCTTGGAAGCCTGATGGTGTGTGAAGTTAGTGAGCCAAATGGAGTTGTTCTCCCACAAGAACCACTCGCCTGATTCTTCTTCAATATGCGCTTCACCAACATGCAGTGTTTCCTTGATAGAATTAGCTCTCACACCAATATTTGCGCCTAGAGCCTTTGCATTGAGGGCTATCTGAAAATGGCTTTGGCGCTGAAGTTGTCTGTGAATGTGGAGTTGGTGGCATGTGAAACCCGCATGTGGAGCATTGGTTTGTGTGGGATGCTCTGCCAGGTTTGTTTCAGTCCTAGGCACTCAAAGGGCATTAAGCCTAGAGTGTGAAAACTGAGTTTCCTTGAGAGCTGCTTGGAAACCTGATGGTGTGTGAAGTTAGTGAGCCAAATGGAGTTGTTGTCCCACAAGAACCACTCGGCTGATTCTTCTTCAATATGCGCTTCACCAACATGCAGTGTTTCCTTGATTGAATTAGCTCTCACACCAATATTTGCGCCTAGAGCCTTTGCATTGAGGGCTATCTGAAAATGGCTTTGGCGCTGAAGTTGTCTGTGAATGTGGAGTTGGTGGCATGTGAAACCCGCATGTGGAGCATTGGTTTGTGTGGGATGCTCTACCAGGTGCATTTCATTCCTAGGCACTCAAAGGGCATTAAGCCTAGAGTGTGAAAACTGAGTTTCCTTGAGAGCTGCATGGAAGCCTGATGGTGTGTGAAGTTAGTGAGCCAAATGGAGTTGTTGTCCCACAAGAACCACTCGCCTGATTCTTCTTCAATATGCGCTTCACCAACATGCAGTGTTTCCTTGATTGAATTAGCTCTCACACCAATATTTGTGTCTAGAGCCTTTGCATTGAGGGCTATCTGAAAATGGCTTTGGCGCTGAAGTTGCCTGTGAATGTGGAGTTGGTGGCATGTGAAACCCGCATGTGGAGCATTGGTTTGTGTGGGATGCTCTACCAGGTTCATTCCTACATAATGCACTCAAAGGGCATTAAGCCTAGAGTGTGAAAACTGAGTTTCCTTGAGAGCTGCATGGAAGCCTGATGGTGTGTGAAGTTAGTGAGCCGAATGGAGTTGTTCCCCCACAAGAACCACTCGCCTGATTCTTCTTCAATATGCGGTTCACCAACATGCAGTGTTTCCTTGATTGAATTAGCTCTCACACCAATATTTGCGCCTAGAGCCTTTGTATTGAGGGCTATCTGAAAATGGCTTTGGCGCTGAAGTTGTCTGTGAATGTGGAGTCGGTGGCATGTGAAACCCGCATGTGGAGCATTGGTTTGTGTGGGATGCTCTACCAGGTGCATTTCATTCCTAGGCACTCAAAGGGCATTAAGCCTAGAGTGTGAAACCTGAGTTTCCTTGAGAGCTGCTTGGAAGCCTGATGGTGTGTGAAGTTAGTGAGCCAAATGGAGTTGTTCTCCCACAAGAACCACTCGGCTGATTCTTCTTCAATATGCGCTTCACCAACATGCAGTGTTTCCTTGATTGAATTAGCTCTCACACCAATATTTGCGCCTAGAGCCTTTGCATTGAGGGCTATCTGAAAATGGCTTTGGCGCTGAAGTTGTCTGTGAATGTGGAGTTGGTGGCATGTGAAACCCGCATGTGGAGCATTGGTTTGTGTGGGATGCTCTACCAGGTTCATTCCTACATAATGCACTCAAAGGGCATTAAGCCTAGAGTGTGAAAACTGAGTTTCCTTGAGAGCTGCTTGGAAGCCTGATGGTGTGTGAAGTTAGTGAGCCAAATGGAGTTGTTCTCCCACAAGAACCACTCGGCTGATTCTTCTTCAATATGCGCTTCACCAACATGCAGTGTTTCCTTGATTGAATTAGCTCTCACACCAATATTTGCGCCTAGAGCCTTTGCATTGAGGGCTATCTGAAAATGGCTTTGGCGCTGAAGTTGTCTGTGAATGTGGAGTTGGTGGCATGTGAAACCCGCATGTGGAGCATTGGTTTGTGTGGGATGCTCTACCAGGTTCTTTCCTAGATAATGCACTCAAAGGGCATTAAGCCTAGAGTGTGAAAACTGAGTTTCCTTGAGAGCTGCTTGGAAGCCTGATGGTGTGTGAAGTTAGTGAGCCAAATGGAGTTGTTCTCCCACAAGAACCACTCGGCTGATTCTTCTTCAATATGCGCTTCACCAACATGCAGTGTTTCCTTGATTGAATTAGCTCTCACACCAATATTTGCGCCTAGAGCCTTTGCATTGAGGGCTATCTGAAAATGGCTTTGGCGCTGAAGTTGTCTGTGAATGTGGAGTTGGTGGCATGTGAAACCCGCATGTGGAGCATTGGTTTGTGTGGGATGCTCTACCAGGTTCTTTCCTAGATAATGCACTCAATGGGCATTAAGCCTAGAGTGTGAAAACTGAGTTTCCTTGAGAGCTGCTTGGAAGCCTGATGGTGTGTGAAGTTAGTGAGCCAAATGGAGTTGTTGTCCCACAAGAACCACTCGCCTGATTCTTCTTCAATATGCGCTTCACCAACATGCAGTGTTTCCTTGATTGAATTAGCTCTCACACCAATATTTGTGCCTAGAGCCTTTGCATTGAGGGCTATCTGAAAATGGCTTTGGCGCTGAAGTTGTCTGTGAATGTGGAGTTGGTGGCATGTGAAACCCGCATGTGGAGCATTGGTTTGTGTGGGATGCTCTACCAGGTGCATTTCATTCCTAGGCACTCAAAGGGCATTAAGCCTAGAGTGTGAAACCTGAGTTTCCTTGAGAGCTGCTTGGAAGCCTGATGGTGTGTGAAGTTAGTGAGCCAAATGGAGTTGTTCCCCCACAAGAACCACTCGGCTGATTCTTCTTCAATATGCGCTTCACCAACATGCAGTGTTTCCTTGATTGAATTAGCTCTCACACCAATATTTGCGCCTAGAGCCTTTGCATTGAGGGCTATCTGAAAATGGCTTTGGTGCTGAAGTTGTCTGTGAATGTGGAGTTGGTGGCATGTGAAACCCGCATGTGGAGCATTGGTTTGCGTGGGATGCTCTACCAGGTTCATTTCAGTCCTAGGCACTCAAAGGGCATTAAGCCTAGAGTGTGAAAACTGAGTTTCCTTGAGAGCTGCTTGGAAGCCTGATGGTGTGTGAAGTTAGTGAGCCAAATGGAGTTGTTCTCCCACAAGAACCACTCGGCTGATTCTTCTTCAATATGCGCTTCACCAACATGCAGTGTTTCCTTGATTGAATTAGCTCTCACACCAATATTTGCGCCTAGAGCCTTTGCATTGAGGGCTATCTGAAAATGGCTTTGGCGCTGAAGTTGTCTGTGAATGTGGAGTTGGTGGCATGTGAAACCCGCATGTGGAGCATTGGTTTGTGTGGGATGCTCTACCAGGTTCATTCCTACATAATGCACTCAAAGGGCATTAAGCCTAGAGTGTGAAAACTGAGTTTCCTTGAGAGCTGCTTGGAAGCCTGATGGTGTGTGAAGTTAGTGAGCCAAATGGAGTTGTTCTCCCACAAGAACCACTCGGCTGATTCTTCTTCAATATGCGCTTCACCAACATGCAGTGTTTCCTTGATTGAATTAGCTCTCACACCAATATTTTCGCCTAGAGCCTTTGCATTGAGGGCTATCTGAAAATGGCTTTGGCGCTGAAGTTGTCTGTGAATGTGGAGTTGGTGGCATGTGAAACCCGCATGTGGAGCATTGGTTTGCGTGGGATGCTCTACCAGGTTCATTTCAGTCCTAGGCACTCAAAGGGCATTAAGCCTAGAGTGTGAAAACTGAGTTTCCTTGAGAGCTGCTTGGAAGCCTGATGGTGTGTGAAGTTAGTGAGCCAAATGGAGTTGTTCTCCCACAAGAACCACTCGCCTGATTCTTCTTCAATATGCGCTTCACCAACATGCAGTGTTTCCTTGATTGAATTAGCTCTCACACCAATATTTGCGCCTAGAGCCTTTGTATTGAGGGCTATCTGAAAATGGCTTTGGCGCTGAAGTTGTCTGTGAATGTGGAGTTGGTGGCATGTGAAACCCGCATGTGGAGCATTGGTTTGTGTGGGATGCTCTACCAGGTGCATTTCATTCCTAGGCACTCAAAGGGCATTAAGCCTAGAGTGTGAAAACTGAGTTTCCTTGAGAGCTGCTTGGAAGCCTGATGGTGTGTGAAGTTAGTGAGCCAAATGGAGTTGTTCTCCCACAAGAACCACTCGCCTGATTCTTCTTCAATATGCGCTTCACCAACATGCATTGTTTCCTTGATTGAATTAGCTCTCACACCAATATTTGCGCCTAGAGCCTTTGCATTGAGGGCTATCTGAAAATGGCTTTGGCGCTGAAGTTGTCTGTGAATGTGGAGTTGGTGGCATGTGAAACCCGCATGTGGAGCATTGGTTTGTGTGGGATGCTCTACCAGGTTCTTTCCTAGATAATGCACTCAAAGGGCATTAAGCCTAGAGTGTGAAAACTGAGTTTCCTTGAGAGCTGCATGGAAGCCTGATGGTGTGTGAAGTTAGTGAGCCAAATGGAGTTGTTCCCCCACAAGAACCACTCGCCTGATTCTTCTTCAATATGCGCTTCACCAACATGCAGTGTTTCCTTGATTGAATTAGCTCTCACACCAATATTTGTGTCTAGAGCCTTTGCATTGAGGGCTATCTGAAAATGGCTTTGGCGCTGAAGTTGTCTGTGAATGTGGAGTTGGTGGCATGTGAAACCCGCATGTGGAGCATTGGTTTGTGTGGGATGCTCTACCAGGTTCATTCCTACATAATGCACTCAAAGGGCATTAAGCCTAGAGTGTGAAAACTGAGTTTCCTTGAGAGCTGCTTGGAAGCCTGATGGTGTGTGAAGTTAGTGAGCCAAATGGAGTTGTTCTCCCACAAGAACCACTCGCCTGATTCTTCTTCAATATGCGCTTCACCAACATGCAGTGTTTCCTTGATAGAATTAGCTCTCACACCAATATTTGCGCCTAGAGCCTTTGCATTGAGGGCTATCTGAAAATGGCTTTGGCGCTGAAGTTGTCTGTGAATGTGGAGTTGGTGGCATGTGAAACCCGCATGTGGAGCATTGGTTTGTGTGGGATGCTCTGCCAGGTTTGTTTCAGTCCTAGGCACTCAAAGGGCATTAAGCCTAGAGTGTGAAAACTGAGTTTCCTTGAGAGCTGCTTGGAAACCTGATGGTGTGTGAAGTTAGTGAGCCAAATGGAGTTGTTGTCCCACAAGAACCACTCGGCTGATTCTTCTTCAATATGCGCTTCACCAACATGCAGTGTTTCCTTGATTGAATTAGCTCTCACACCAATATTTGCGCCTAGAGCCTTTGCATTGAGGGCTATCTGAAAATGGCTTTGGCGCTGAAGTTGTCTGTGAATGTGGAGTTGGTGGCATGTGAAACCCGCATGTGGAGCATTGGTTTGTGTGGGATGCTCTACCAGGTGCATTTCATTCCTAGGCACTCAAAGGGCATTAAGCCTAGAGTGTGAAAACTGAGTTTCCTTGAGAGCTGCATGGAAGCCTGATGGTGTGTGAAGTTAGTGAGCCAAATGGAGTTGTTGTCCCACAAGAACCACTCGCCTGATTCTTCTTCAATATGCGCTTCACCAACATGCAGTGTTTCCTTGATTGAATTAGCTCTCACACCAATATTTGTGTCTAGAGCCTTTGCATTGAGGGCTATCTGAAAATGGCTTTGGCGCTGAAGTTGCCTGTGAATGTGGAGTTGGTGGCATGTGAAACCCGCATGTGGAGCATTGGTTTGTGTGGGATGCTCTACCAGGTTCATTCCTACATAATGCACTCAAAGGGCATTAAGCCTAGAGTGTGAAAACTGAGTTTCCTTGAGAGCTGCATGGAAGCCTGATGGTGTGTGAAGTTAGTGAGCCGAATGGAGTTGTTCCCCCACAAGAACCACTCGCCTGATTCTTCTTCAATATGCGGTTCACCAACATGCAGTGTTTCCTTGATTGAATTAGCTCTCACACCAATATTTGCGCCTAGAGCCTTTGTATTGAGGGCTATCTGAAAATGGCTTTGGCGCTGAAGTTGTCTGTGAATGTGGAGTCGGTGGCATGTGAAACCCGCATGTGGAGCATTGGTTTGTGTGGGATGCTCTACCAGGTGCATTTCATTCCTAGGCACTCAAAGGGCATTAAGCCTAGAGTGTGAAACCTGAGTTTCCTTGAGAGCTGCTTGGAAGCCTGATGGTGTGTGAAGTTAGTGAGCCAAATGGAGTTGTTCTCCCACAAGAACCACTCGGCTGATTCTTCTTCAATATGCGCTTCACCAACATGCAGTGTTTCCTTGATTGAATTAGCTCTCACACCAATATTTGCGCCTAGAGCCTTTGCATTGAGGGCTATCTGAAAATGGCTTTGGCGCTGAAGTTGTCTGTGAATGTGGAGTTGGTGGCATGTGAAACCCGCATGTGGAGCATTGGTTTGTGTGGGATGCTCTACCAGGTTCATTCCTACATAATGCACTCAAAGGGCATTAAGCCTAGAGTGTGAAAACTGAGTTTCCTTGAGAGCTGCTTGGAAGCCTGATGGTGTGTGAAGTTAGTGAGCCAAATGGAGTTGTTCTCCCACAAGAACCACTCGGCTGATTCTTCTTCAATATGCGCTTCACCAACATGCAGTGTTTCCTTGATTGAATTAGCTCTCACACCAATATTTGCGCCTAGAGCCTTTGCATTGAGGGCTATCTGAAAATGGCTTTGGCGCTGAAGTTGTCTGTGAATGTGGAGTTGGTGGCATGTGAAACCCGCATGTGGAGCATTGGTTTGTGTGGGATGCTCTACCAGGTTCTTTCCTAGATAATGCACTCAAAGGGCATTAAGCCTAGAGTGTGAAAACTGAGTTTCCTTGAGAGCTGCTTGGAAGCCTGATGGTGTGTGAAGTTAGTGAGCCAAATGGAGTTGTTCTCCCACAAGAACCACTCGGCTGATTCTTCTTCAATATGCGCTTCACCAACATGCAGTGTTTCCTTGATTGAATTAGCTCTCACACCAATATTTGCGCCTAGAGCCTTTGCATTGAGGGCTATCTGAAAATGGCTTTGGCGCTGAAGTTGTCTGTGAATGTGGAGTTGGTGGCATGTGAAACCCGCATGTGGAGCATTGGTTTGTGTGGGATGCTCTACCAGATTCTTTCCTAGATAATGCACTCAATGGGCATTAAGCCTAGAGTGTGAAAACTGAGTTTCCTTGAGAGCTGCTTGGAAGCCTGATGGTGTGTGAAGTTAGTGAGCCAAATGGAGTTGTTGTCCCACAAGAACCACTCGCCTGATTCTTCTTCAATATGCGCTTCACCAACATGCAGTGTTTCCTTGATTGAATTAGCTCTCACACCAATATTTGTGCCTAGAGCCTTTGCATTGAGGGCTATCTGAAAATGGCTTTGGCGCTGAAGTTGTCTGTGAATGTGGAGTTGGTGGCATGTGAAACCCGCATGTGGAGCATTGGTTTGTGTGGGATGCTCTACCAGGTGCATTTCATTCCTAGGCACTCAAAGGGCATTAAGCCTAGAGTGTGAAACCTGAGTTTCCTTGAGAGCTGCTTGGAAGCCTGATGGTGTGTGAAGTTAGTGAGCCAAATGGAGTTGTTCCCCCACAAGAACCACTCGGCTGATTCTTCTTCAATATGCGCTTCACCAACATGCAGTGTTTCCTTGATTGAATTAGCTCTCACACCAATATTTGCGCCTAGAGCCTTTGCATTGAGGGCTATCTGAAAATGGCTTTGGTGCTGAAGTTGTCTGTGAATGTGGAGTTGGTGGCATGTGAAACCCGCATGTGGAGCATTGGTTTGCGTGGGATGCTCTACCAGGTTCATTTCAGTCCTAGGCACTCAAAGGGCATTAAGCCTAGAGTGTGAAAACTGAGTTTCCTTGAGAGCTGCTTGGAAGCCTGATGGTGTGTGAAGTTAGTGAGCCAAATGGAGTTGTTCTCCCACAAGAACCACTCGGCTGATTCTTCTTCAATATGCGCTTCACCAACATGCAGTGTTTCCTTGATTGAATTAGCTCTCACACCAATATTTGCGCCTAGAGCCTTTGCATTGAGGGCTATCTGAAAATGGCTTTGGCGCTGAAGTTGTCTGTGAATGTGGAGTTGGTGGCATGTGAAACCCGCATGTGGAGCATTGGTTTGTGTGGGATGCTCTACCAGGTTCATTCCTACATAATGCACTCAAAGGGCATTAAGCCTAGAGTGTGAAAACTGAGTTTCCTTGAGAGCTGCTTGGAAGCCTGATGGTGTGTGAAGTTAGTGAGCCAAATGGAGTTGTTCTCCCACAAGAACCACTCGGCTGATTCTTCTTCAATATGCGCTTCACCAACATGCAGTGTTTCCTTGATTGAATTAGCTCTCACACCAATATTTTCGCCTAGAGCCTTTGCATTGAGGGCTATCTGAAAATGGCTTTGGCGCTGAAGTTGTCTGTGAATGTGGAGTTGGTGGCATGTGAAACCCGCATGTGGAGCATTGGTTTGCGTGGGATGCTCTACCAGGTTCATTTCAGTCCTAGGCACTCAAAGGGCATTAAGCCTAGAGTGTGAAAACTGAGTTTCCTTGAGAGCTGCTTGGAAGCCTGATGGTGTGTGAAGTTAGTGAGCCAAATGGAGTTGTTCTCCCACAAGAACCACTCGGCTGATTCTTCTTCAATATGCGCTTCACCAACATGCAGTGTTTCCTTGATTGAATTAGCTCTCACACCAATATTTGCGCCTAGAGCCTTTGCATTGAGGGCTATCTGAAAATGGCTTTGGCGCTGAAGTTGTCTGTGAATGTGGAGTTGGTGGCATGTGAAACCCGCATGTGGAGCATTGGTTTGTGTAGGATGCTCTACCAGGTTCTTTCCTAGATAATGCACTCAAAGGGCATTAAGCCTAGAGTGTGAAAACTGAGTTTCCTTGAGAGCTGCATGGAAGCCTGATGGTGTGTGAAGTTAGTGAGCCAAATGGAGTTGTTGTCCCACAAGAACCACTCGCCTGATTCTTCTTCAATATGCGCTTCACCAACATGCAGTGTTTCCTTGATTGAATTAGCTCTCACACCAATATTTGTGTCTAGAGCCTTTGCATTGAGGGCTAACTGAAAATGGCTTTGGCGCTGAAGTTGTCTGTGAATGTGGAGTTGGTGGCATGTGAAACCCGCATGTGGAGCATTGGTTTGTGTGGGATGCTCTACCAGGTTCATTCCTACATAATGCACTCAAAGGGCATTAAGCCTAGAGTGTGAAAACTGAGTTTCCTTGAGAGCTGCTTTGAAGCCTGATGGTGTGTGAAGTTAGTGAGCCAAATGGAGTTGTTCTCCCACAAGAACCACTCGCCTGATTCTTCTTCAATATGCGCTTCACCAACATGCAGTGTTTCCTTGATTGAATTAGCTCTCACACCAATATTTGCACCTAGAGCCTTTGCATTGAGGGCTATCTGAAAATGGCTTTGGCGCTGAAGTTGTCTGTGAATGTGGAGTTGGTGGCATGTGAAACCCGCATGTGGAGCATTGGTTTGTGTGGGATGCTCTACCAGGTTCATTCCTACATAATTCACTCAAAGGGCATTAAGCCTAGAGTGTGAAAACTGAGTTTCCTTGAGAGCTGCTTGGAAGCCTGATGGTGTGTGAAGTTAGTGAGCCAAATGGAGTTGTTCTCCCACAAGAACCACTCGGCTGATTCTTCTTCAATATGCGCTTCATCAACATGCAGTGTTTCCTTGATTGAATTAGCTCTCACACCAATATTTGGGCCTAGAGCCTTTGCATTGAGAGCTATCTGAAAATGGCTTTGGCGCTGAAGTTGTCTGTGAATGTGGAGTTGGTGGCATGTGAAACCCGCATGTGGAGCATTGGTTTGTGTGGGATGCTCTACCAGGTTCATTTCAGTCCTAGGCACTCAAAGGGCATTAAGCCTAGAGTGTGAAAACTGAGTTTCCTTGAGAGCTGCTTGGAAGCCTGATGGTGTGTGAAGTTAGTGAGCCAAATGGAGTTGTTCTCCCACAAGAACCACTCGGCTGATTCTTCTTCAATATGCGCTTCACCAACATGCAGTGTTTCCTTGATTGAATTAGCTCTCACACCAATATTTGCGCCTAGAGCCTTTGCATTGAGGGCTACCTGAAAACGGCTTTGGCGCTGAAGTTGTCTGTGAATGTGGAGTTGGTGGCATGTGAAACCCGCATGTGGAGCATTGGTTTGTGTGGGATGCTCTACCAGGTTCTTTCCTAGATAATGCACTCAAAGGGCATTAAGCCTAGAGTGTGAAAACTGAGTTTCCTTGAGAGCTGCATGGAAGCCTGATGGTGTGTGAAGTTAGTGAGCCAAATGGAGTTGTTGTCCCACAAGAACCACTCGGCTGATTCTTCTTCAATATGCGCTTCACCAACATGCAGTGTTTCCTTGATTGAATTAGCTCTCACACCAATATTTGTGTCTAGAGCCTTTGTGTTGAGGGCTATCTGAAAATGGCTTTGGCGCTGAAGTTGTCTGTGAATGTGGAGTTGATGGCATGTGAAACCCGCATGTGGAGCATTGGTTTGTGTGGGATGCTCTACCAGGTTCATTCCTACATAATGCACTCAAAGGGCATTAAGCCTAGAGTGTGAAAACTGAGTTTCCTTGAGTGCTGCATGGAAGCCTGATGGTGTGTGAAATTAGTGAGCCAAATGAAGGTGTTCTCCCACAAGAACCACTCGGCTGATTCTTCTTCAATATGCGCTTCACCAACATGCAGTGTTTCCTTGATTGAATTAGCTCTCACACCAATATTTGCGCCTAGAGCCTTTGCATTGAGGGCTATCTGAAAATGGCTTTGGCGCTGAAGTTGTCTGTGAATGTGGAGTTGGTGGCATGTGAAACCCGCATGTGGAGCATTGGTTTGTGTGGGATGCTCTACCAGGTTCATTCCTACATAATGCACTCAAAGGGCACTAAGCATAGAGTGTGAAAACTGAGTTTCCTTGAGAGCTGCTTGGAAGCCTGATGGTGTGTGAAGTTAGTGAGCCAAATGGAGTTGTTCTCCCACAAGAACCACTCGGCTGATTCTTCTTCAATATGCGCTTCACCAACATGCAGTGTTTCCTTGATTGAATTAGCTCTCACACCAATATTTGCGCCTAGAGCCTTTGTATTGAGGGCTATCTGAAAATGGCTTTGGCGCTGAAGTTGTCTGTGAATGTGGAGGTGGTGGCATGTGAAACCCGCATGTGGAGCATTGGTTTGTGTGGGATGCTCTACCAGGTGCATTTCATTCCTAGGCACTCAAAGGGCATTAAGCCTAGAGTGTGAAAACTGAGTTTCCTTGAGAGCTGCTTGGAAGCCTGATGGTGTGTGAAGTTAGTGAGCCAAATGGAGTTGTTCCCCCACAAGAACCACTCGCCTGATTCTTCTTCAATATGCGCTTCACCAACATGCAGTGTTTCCTTGATTGAATTAGCTCTCACACCAATATTTGCACCTAGAGCCTTTGCATTGAGGGCTATCTGAAAATGGCTTTGGCGCTGAAGTTGTCTGTGAATGTGGAGTTGGTGGCATGTGAAACCCGCATGTGGAGCATTCGTTTGTGTGGGATGCTCTACCAGGTTCATTCCTACATAATGCACTCAAAGGGCACTAAGCATAGAGTGTGAAAACTGAGTTTCCTTGAGAGCTGCTTGGAAGCCTGATGGTGTGTGAAGTTAGTGAGCCAAATGGAGTTGTTCCCCCACAAGAACCACTCGGCTGATTCTTCTTCAATATGCGCTTCACCAACATGCAGTGTTTCCTTGATTGAATTAGCTCTCACACCAATATTTGCGCCTAGAGCCTTTGTATTGAGGGCTATCTGAAAATGGCTTTGGCGCTGAAGTTGTCTGTGAATGTGGAGTTGGTGGCATGTGAAACCCGTATGTGGAGCATTCGTTTGTGTGGGATGCTCTACCAGGTTCGTTTCAGTCCTAGGCACTCAAAGGGCATTAAGCCTAGAGTGTGAAAACTGAGTTTCCTTGAGAGCTGCTTGGAAGCCTGATGGTGTGTGAAGTTAGTGAGCCAAATGGAGTTGTTCTCCCACAAGAACCACTCGGCTGATTCTTCTTCAATATGCGCTTCACCAACATGCAGAGTTTCCTTGATTGAATTAGCTCTCACACCAATATTTGCGCCTAGAGCCTTTGCATTGAGGGCTATCTGAAAAATGGCTTTGGCGCTGAAGTTGTCTGTGAGTGTGGAGTTGGTGGCATGTGAAACCCGCATGTGGAGCATTCGTTTGTGTGGGATGCTCTACCAGGTTCATTCCTACATAATGCACTCAAAGGGCATTAAGCCTAGAGTGTGAAAACTGAGTTTCCTTGAGAGCTGCTTGGAAGCCTGATGGTGTGTGAAGTTAGTGAGCCAAATGGAGTTGTTCTCCCACAAGAACCACTCGGCTGATTCTTCTTCAATATGCGCTTCACCAACATGCAGTGTTTCCTTGATTGAATTAGCTCTCACACCAATATTTGCGCCTAGAGCCTTTGCATTGAGGGCTATCTGAAAATGGCTTTGGCGCTGAAGTTGTCTGTGAATGTGGAGTTGGTGGCATGTGAAACCCGCATGTGGAGCATTGGTTTGTGTGGGATGCTCTACCAGGTGCATTTCATTCCTAGGCACTCAAAGGGCATTAAGCCTAGAGTGTGAAACCTGAGTTTCCTTGAGAGCTGCTTGGAAGCCTGATGGGTGTGTGAAGTTAGTGAGCCAAATGGAGTTGTTCCCCCCACAAGAACCACTCGCCTGATTCTTCTTCAATATGCGCTTCACCAACATGCAGTGTTTCCTTGATTGAATTAGCTCTCACACCAATATTTGCGCCTAGAGCCTTTGCATTGAGGGCTATCTGAAAATGGCTGTGGCGCTGAAGTTGTCTGTGAATGTGGAGTTGGTGGCATGTGAAACCCGCATGTGGAGCATTGGTTTGTGTGATGCTCTACCAGGTTCATTCCTACATAATGCACTCAAAGGGCACTAAGCATAGAGTGTGAAAACTGAGTTTCCTTGAGAGCTGCTTGGAAGCCTGATGGTGTGTGAAGTTAGTGAGCCAAATGGAGTTGTTCTCCCACAAGAACCACTCGGCTGATTCTTCTTCAATATGCGCTTCACCAACATGCAGTGTTTCCTTGATTGAATTAGCTCTCACACCAATATTTGCGCCTAGAGCCTTTGCATTGAGGGCTATCTGAAAATGGCTTTGGCGCTGAAGTTGCCTGTGAATGTGGAGTTGGTGGCATGTGAAACCCGCATGTGGAGCATTGGTTTGTGTGGGATGCTCTACCAGGTTCATTCCTACATAATGCACTCAAAGGGCATTAAGCCTAGAGTTTGAAAACTGAGTTTCCTTGAGAGCTGCTTGGAAGCCTGATGGTGTGTGAAGTTAGTGAGCCAAATGGAGTTGTTCTCCCACAAGAACCACTCGGCTGATTCTTCTTCAATATGCGCTTCACCAACATGCAGTGTTTCCTTGATTGAATTAGCTCTCACACCAATATTTTGGGGCCTAGAGCCTTTGTGTTGAGGGCTATCTGAAAACGGCTTTGGCGCTGAAGTTGTCTGTGAATGTGGAGTTGGTGGCATGTGAAACCCGCATGTGGAGCATTGGTTTGTGTGGGATGCTCTACCAGGTTCATTTCAGTCCTAGGCACTCAAAGGGCATTAAGCCTAGAGTGTGAAAACTGAGTTTCCTTGAGAGCTGCTTGGAAGCCTGATGGTGTGTGGAGTTAGTGAGCCAAATGGAGTTGTTCTCCCACAAGAACCACTCGGCTGATTCTTCTTCAATATGCGCTTCACCAACATGCAGTGTTTCCTTGATTGAATTAGCTCTCACACCAATATTTGGGCCTAGAGCCTTTGTATTGAGGGCTATCTGAAAACGGCTTTGGCGTTGAAGTTGTCTGTGAATGTGGAGTTGGTGGCATGTGAAACCCGCATGTGGAGCATTGGTTTGTGTGGGATGCTCTACCAGGTTCATTTCAGTCCTAGGCACTCAAAGGGCATTAAGCCTAGAGTGTGAAAACTGAGTTTCCTTGAGAGCTGCTTGGAAGCCTGATGGTGTGTGAAGTTAGTGAGCCAAATGGAGTTGTTCCCCCACAAGAACCACTCGCCTGATTCTTCTTCAATATGCGCTTCACCAACATGCAGTGTTTCCTTGATTGAATTAGCTCTCACACCAATATTTGCGCCTAGAGCCTTTGCATTGAGGGCTATCTGAAAATGGCTTTGGCGCTGAAGTTGTCTGTGAATGTGGAGTTGGTGGCATGTGAAACCCGCATGTGGAGCATTGGTTTGTGTGGGATGCTCTACCAGGTTCATTCCTACATAATGCACTCAAAGGGCACTAAGCATAGAGTGTGAAAACTGAGTTTCCTTGAGAGCTGCTTGGAAGCCTGATGGTGTGTGAAGTTAGTGAGCCAAATGGAGTTGTTCTCCCACAAGAACCACTCGGCTGATTCTTCTTCAATATGCGCTTCACCAACATGCAGTGTTTCCTTGATTGAATTAGCTCTCACACCAATATTTGTGCCTAGAGCCTTTGCATTGAGGGCTATCTGAAAATGGCTTTGGCGCTGAAGTTGTCTGTGAATGTGGAGTTGGTGGCATGTGAAACCCGCATGTGGAGCATTGGTTTGTGTGGGATGCTCTACCAGGTTCATTCCTACATAATGCACTCAAAGGGGCACTAAGCATAGAGTGTGAAAACTGAGTTTCCTTGAGAGCTGCTTGGAAGCCTGATGGTGTGTGAAGTTAGTGAGCCAAATGGAGTTGTTCCCCCACAAGAACCACTCGACTGATTCTTCTTCAATATGCCCTTCACCAACATGCAGTGTTTCCTTGATTGAATTAGCTCTCACACCAATATTTGCGTCTAGAGCCTTTGCATTGAGGGCTATCTGAAAACGGCTTTGACGCTGAAGTTGTCTGTGAATGTGGAGTTGGTGGCATGTGAAACCCGCATGTGGAGCATTGGTTTGTGTGGGATGCTCTACCAGGTTCATTTCAGTCCTAGGCACTCAAAGGGCATTAAGCCTAGAGTGTGAAAACTGAGTTTCCTTGAGAGCTGCTTGGAAGCCTGATGGTGTGTGAAGTTAGTGAGCCAAATGGAGTTGTTCTCCCACAAGAACCACTCGGCTGATTCTTCTTCAATATGCGCTTCACCAACATGCAGTGTTTCCTTGATTGAATTAGCTCTCACACCAATATTTGCGCCTAGAGCCTTTGCATTGAGGGCTATCTGAAAATGGCTTTGGCGCTGAAGTTGTCTGTGAATGTGGAGTTGGTGGCATGTGAAACCCGCATGTGGAGCATTGGTTTGTGTGGGATGCTCTACCAGGTTCATTCCTACAAAATGCACTCAAAGGGCACTAAGCCTAGAGTGTGAAAACTGAGTTTCCTTGAGAGCTGCTTGGAAGCCTGATGGTGTGTGAAGTTAGTGAGCCAAATGGAGTTGTTGTCCCACAAGAACCACTCGCCTGATTCTTCTTCAATATGCGCTTCACCAACATGCAGGGTTTCCTTGATTGAATTAGCTCTCACACCAATATTTGCGTCTAGAGCCTTTGTATTGAGGGCTATCTGAAAATGGCTTTGGCGCTGAAGTTGTCTGTGAATGTGGAGTTGGTGGCATGTGAAACCCGCATGTGGAGCATTGGTTTGTGTGGGATGCTCTACCAGGTTCATTCCTACATAATGCACTCAAAGGGCATTAAGCCTAGAGTGTGAAAACTGAGTTTCCTTGAGAGCTGCTTGGAAGCCTGATGGTGTGTGAAGTTAGTGAGCCAAATGGAGTTGTTCTCCCACAAGAACCACTCGGCTGATTCTTCTTCAATATGCGCTTCACCAACATGCAGTGTTTCCTTGATTGAATTAGCTCTCACACCAATATTTGTGCCTAGAGCCTTTGCATTGAGGGCTATCTGAAAATGGCTTTGGCGCTGAAGTTGTCTGTGAATGTGGAGTTGGTGGCATGTGAAACCCGCATGTGGAGCATTGGTTTGTGTGGGATGCTCTACCAGGTTCATTCCTACATAATGCACTCAAAGGGCATTAAGCCTAGAGTGTGAAAACTGAGTTTCCTTGAGAGCTGCTTGGAAGCCTGATGGTGTGTGAAGTTAGTGAGCCAAATGGAGTTGTTCTCCCACAAGAACCACTC